>NW_010562884.1:4898-22808 GCF_000687285.1 Phaethon lepturus
GCAGGAATCCAGGGCATTTTGCATTTGTACCTAGATGTGCTCTGACGAACAAAGTCATTTAACTGCATCGCCGCAATTCACAATGCAGTTTTCTTCCTAGTGATTTAGATATGTATTACAGCAGGGTGCGAAGAGCCTTCAGGATCCTTTAATACAGTGTTGGAAGTAAGTGAGGTTAATTAAAACTCACTATTTAGAAAGGAACTAATTCTACAGGCTTCAAACTATAAACCAAGTGATAACCAGCAAATTGCAGGAAAAAAATTCCTGTTCTTTGCAGGTGAGGTAATTTACCATTGCCCACAATGGTAAATTGGCAATACTTCATGGCTTTTCTCCGCATGGGAGAGGAGTAAAGGCTGGTGTCACATAGATACTTTGTAGAAAGGAGAACATTCCGGCATGACCATCATCACCTCGGTAATGACTCAGACACGGGACTTCTAGCGGTGCCCATCTGGCTGTGACCGCTTTGCTGAGCAGGTGCCTGGAGTCAGGAGCTATAGGAGATAATTGTTAATGGATCAGATGAGTCTTGTAACAAGTTGGGAGTTTGACAAACGGGTCCTTTCTGCAAAAAGAAGCTCTTCAGAAGAGTCCCAGAATTATCTACTCAGAGCCACCAGAAACTTGGACCTGTCAGCATCTCAGACTGATGTCTTCAGGGATAAGAGTTTAATTCTGGCTTCACCTCCAAAAGGCATTTTGCAGAGGTAAAATAAGTAGACATCAAATAGCTTTAATCTTCTATTAATATCTAGAGAAGCAGGCTGGATTCATTCTACAGCGTTATGCACCAAGGCATTTCCAGGAGGTGTTTTATGCTTTCAAGAGCTAAGAAAACACCCTGAAAAAAATTGTCCAGGCACCAGTAGAGACCTCAGCATGTCATCCTCTCTTCTTCTCATGATACGCATCTGCTGTATCATGTAACACACTCAACATCCATCTCAGCTGGGGACTATAAACATGGGGAAGAATCACTCTGCCTTATCACAGGGGCTCTTCCTGCTTTTATGTCAGAATTACCAAAGTAATAGATTATTGGAGGGGTTGCAACCACTTCACATTATGTAGCATCCATGGATCTTTAACTGATGCAGTCTTTCAGACCTCGGGTTCCACTTTTACGGTATAAATATCTTCCTTAAGAGAAGCTGCTCGGTTCTAATGAAATTAACACAGAAAATAATGCATAACTGTAACCCGACATTGATGACTTGTATAACTGTTTAATAAACCATCTGTAATAAACTGTGAGAATACAAATGACACAAAGAACTCTTTAATAAGTCATTGATAATGGGGAGCAAAATGCCTTAGCAGAGAAGAAAGAGTTGTGATTTAGGATTACTTGAGGGTAGTAGTATATCTTGGAGGTCTTTGGAGTGCATCCTTATAAATATATTAATTTTGAAGAGCTGTCAACTGTGGTTCAATTAAATTTTTTAAAAAAACAGAATTACAATGTTGCAATACACACTTTAAAAAAAAAAACAATAAGAACCTTTATTTATATGCTCATTTTCAAAATGTTGTACAGCCTGCCACTCTTTAACAATGTGAGGCAGCCTATAATCTAAAAGCTTAGTAGATAGATCATAACTGTTGTTGACAAGGCAAAAGGATGTGATTATAATTAGAGGGGGTGATGCCTTGTGATTTTTAAGCTTTTTATTGAAAAGGTTTTATACTTTGATTCACTTCTGTTTATGGAAATATGCCTATATTTTATAAATGGATACTTTTACTTTTTATCTTCCCTTTCACTTCTTTATGTCTTTCATTCATTAATGGAGTATTTTTTATGTTTTTGTTCCTGATATATAGGGAGATAAACATTTTTTATAATGCCTTATTATTTAGGCATAGAGCAACTCACATACCTTTGTCTGAGGAGATACTCTCCCCCTTTTCAGACATGTGTGATCACTCATGAATTGCTATGTATTGCTGTGGTCAGTGTCCCCATGGAGGCCATGCATCATTTACAGCTGCCTCTAGATAGAATTACATTAGAAAACCTGGGTTGTGCTAATTTTGTAATGACTTATGTTCACATTGATATGAAATGACACCATTTTCCTGGGTAAGAAGCAGCTAAACGTGCAGGTCTCCTGTGCTCAACAATCTCCAAATTCATTTTTTTGGGCAGTGACTTGGAACACAAAAACACTATTGTTGGGTAAAACCAGAAGCTCCTCTAAGCTGGTATCTGAAGCCCTGCAGCGACCTCAAGCATACCCATGTTTCTGTCACTAGCCATGAAGCGCAGGCAGCGTGATTTCGCATTGCCTGAGGAATGTGGTGTGGATACATTGAAAATAATGTTCAATAGCAGATGTCAAGGGGGGATTTTAAGGACAGAGAGAAGTACTCTGCAACATGCCACCCTACCCTATAGTGATCTCTGGAGCTGGAGGTGATGCTATTGTATTTATCAGTTATCAGCTAATTGACTTTTTGTGCATTAATTTTTCTGATCATTTTTCGAAGATGTGTAAATAGTCAGTATCTATTATGTCCTATGCTGAGAACTCCTGCAGCTTAAGTTTTTGCTGTGTGAAGAATTTTCTCTTGCTCATTTTAAGCCTGCCACCTGCTATTTCCATTTCAGAACTCCCAGTAACAGGTTTGGTTTGATTTGGTTTCAGTTTGGTTTGTTTCAAAAAGATGATGAATAAACAGTTGGTCCCATTTTGAGACCACTCAAGACTTTGCAAGCGTCTGCCAGTTCCCAACAGTCTCATTTTCTGGGATGATGAAGTCTAATTTATTTAGCCATTCTTTGCAAAGAGATTGTTCCACTTCTGTGATAATCCCCGTCACCTTTTTCTGTATCTTTTCCAATTTTATTCTGGTCTCTAACGAGACAGGGGAATTGGAAAGGAACACAGTAATTAGTGAGTGCATAATAGATATGTACCATGGCTTAAATATGAAAACAAATCATTGGAATTGTCAAGATACAGACCATCGCAATGCTCGCTTTTTGTTTTATTCCTTGTGGTTTTCCAGTGAGCTCCTCCTTGTCCTATAACTAGACTGTAAATGTCTCGAAGACAAAAGCCACCATTTAAGTCCCACCTCAGTGCCTGGCACTATTGCGTTTGGCGTTGGATTAAACCTGAGACCAAGCAGCCAGTGCTGTGCAACACTGCTCGTGCACACCCTTTACCCTGTTTTCTAGCTGAATTCTAGATCAATTTGAAGATTCACTTCTTGCAGTTCACTCTCAGATTCAGCAGTGATCTCCCCTCCCCCTTTGGTTAAAGGCCTCTATTTTTGATTAGAGCATGTCTGAACTCAGCTTCGAGTAATCAGTTTTGGTTCTGCCTTTCTCTACCTTTTTTAAACAACCTTTTATTACCCAGTATTTTCTCCCTGTGAAGGTATTTATGCACTCCAATGAATTTTCTTTTTACTAAGCTAAACAGATTGAGTCTTCAACTTTTTTTTTCCCCACAATACCACATTTTTCCAGCCCACCAATGATTTTTGCAGCTCTCTCTGTACACACTCTGGGGGTTTTTTTCAGCATCTTGTTTAAAGACGTTGACAGCAGAACTGTACTTAGTAGTGATGTGTCAAGCTGTGATTGTTAATTCTGGATTGACATCTTCTTGGATCACATTCCAGGCCACATCTAATTTGGGTTAACACAAGATAGGATGGAGATTATGATGGTTTTAGACTGGCCTTGGGAAGACAGACAGTATCTGACCCAGCACGAAGCTACAGTGACACAGAGAGATGACCCTTCCTGTTCTCCAAAATACAACCCTAATGTAGCCCATCATTGTGAGCTGTAAAAGCAGTGGCCACCAGGTAAGTGTTTTACTCTCTATGGAAATGTTTGGTTTGGTCTAATACTGCAAAATTTCAAGAGTGGTGCACCTCATACTTCATCTCATATTTCATCTCCTTTTTACCTAAGCTACATCAGGATTTTAAATCATCCCTCAGGCCCTACTTAGCTGGGATCTCCCATACTCAGCCAGGGGCTGCAGACTGGTTAGGGTTTACTATTGTTTCTGCCAGTGAGTATGTGTTTTACCTCTATTCAGAATATCCCTTTTATGTTAGGCTAAGGACATTTTACTACTGGTTTTGCCAAGCACCTCTGGGATGGAATCCAGCGCCTTCCTGCTGCACAAGCCACTTGGATCACCTAGGTCTTTCAGGAATCCCACTGAGACAAGGAGATGCCAGCAATTTCTGCTGAGGTCTATAAAGAAATCAGTCCTTGCTCAGCAAATTAAGGAGGAGGCTACCTTTCCCCAGCTAATCAGAACAATCTTACAATGCAGATTTACAAGTTTAGGTGCCAAGTAACCAGGAAATCAGCAAACACATGTACTCTTCCAAATAATCCTTTATCTGGAAAGGGTAGCAGTTAAGCTGATATTTAGATACTTTTGGCTAACTCTGGTCCCTGGCTCAATATGTTTAGGCTGTTGATTTTTGTTCTTGGACAATTTCAGCTAAGCTTAGTCCATTTGTCGGTACAAGAGCCCCTCTTTAGCAAAGTCTTCTGCTGGCAGGACTTGGATGGACTCAGCTCTGTGGGTATGCATTTGAAAGGTCCTGTATTGTCCAATCTTCAAGTGTCTTGATGTCCTTATTTGCATAGCTGAAAATTCTGAGGTTCTCAACAGCAGTGTCAGGACATCTACATTCAGTACTGTGAACATGCAGAATTACACTGGCATTGGATTAATTTTTACATGTCTTAGATTAATCGGTTGTAGCTTTAATTATTAAACACATTATTTAACTTTGCTAGGAGGCTTTGGGAAATGCAGAGAGGTTTGTCATCTATGCCTGTATGTTGCCTGAGACAGGAGAGTTTGAAAGAAGCAAAACAGAGGAAACATGGCTGTTATGCCAGGAAAAAAAAACATTATAAAATATATAACCAGGAAATCTGCTTTCCAAACAGCTCAGTGAACATCCTTCAGTGATCTTCATCTCTATGGAAGAGGACATGTCTGACCAAGTTAGGGTTCTTTGCCCCTGCAAAGAAGGAGAAATCATTTTCAGTGAGATTTACCTTTTTTTAGAGGATTATGGATACTGGTAGAAAAAGGCAAGATAGGATTTCATGTCTTATGTCTCTTTTAACAACACCCCATTCTATATGGGGCCTCCAGCAAAACTGTCCAGAGTGAAAAAGTGATGTCGAAAGTAGTAAGTCTCTTGGGTCTCAGCAGTCTGTTTTCCCTCTTCCTCTCTACCCATGCACTCATACTTCAAATGGTTTAATGTAGAGTGAAGCTAATGATCTCCATGTACAGATCTCTCACTTGTGCTCAAAGTGTCTAAATGGGAAGTGGCTTTGTACTCATGCTTCAGGCAAAGACCTTCTGAAGCAATCACTCATGTGAACAGCTGGATTCAACACCTGCATGGCAGAGGTTAAGTGCTCTTCCTTATTTTGTGATCAAAAGGCTGAAAAGCAAGCTGCAAAACTCACTCATTATAATTTATTATTCCAAATCATGCTGAAGGAGAAAGAGATCTCTTTGGCTTCAGTTGTACTCCTTTAAGTTTGTCCTGTCAGGATGGAGAACGGGAAAAAGTGTCTTTCCCCTGAAGTTAGATTCAAGCAATATTAAAATATATTTTGGGAGAATAAAACTGCAGTGAGAATAAGCAAGCATTTTTGCCATCATGAGTGGACGTCAAGCAGCTGTCAAGATTTCTGAGTGGCAGAAAAACTAGTATGAAAAAAAGAACACATAAAAATGAATCCACTCTTTTCTCCTAAACAGATATTTTTTAAAACTTGTTTTTCAAGCTTCCAAGTACCTCACATTCAGTCCTCTCCACAGCAAGATGAAGCTCTGTCATCTTTAGTGACATCTGGCCAGTGGAAAAGACATGGGAAGATGAGGGTACAGAGAGCAGCAGCTGAGAAATGCTGTGGGAGGATTTACGTGGCCAGGTTGTGCAAGTGCTCATGTGTCAGTCAATGTCTTGACCAACAGGTAATTGGTGACTCTGCCAGGATAGCACAGAAATTTCAGCAAAAAAGATTACTTTGGGCAATTGTTTTGATTCTGTTCCAGATAATCATGAGTTAGGGAAGGCAAGAACTGGTCAGAAGTTATTGCCTACTATTTGCTGACCAGCTTGGAAGTGTGAAGGACAACAGACATACAATTCATCTGCCTTGATGGCAGCAAGATCTTTTGTTTATTACTGTTGATCCAGCTGTATGAATTCAAGATTCATTGCAGATTTTCTGTGAAGGTGACCATTAGATAATCACCTCTGAATGAGAAATTAAAAATGGCCAGATATTTGCCATTGTAAATTGGTCAGAAATAAGTCACCTTCACCCTATAAATGTAAGAAGCCATCTGGGCATCAGATGGACTTTTGGGCTGTTTGCTGTAACACATGCAAGTATTTTCTTTCCTCACAGCAGAGAGGAAAGAGCAGTTCCATGAAGCACTTTGCCAACACATTTCTGGTCTGCATTTTTCTAGGGGCATAATAGAAATCTTTGAGAAAAGGGAAATGATATCACTTACTTGAGAACTTAGTTCTAGATTGCAGTCCTCCCTGGTTAGCCACAGATGTAATGATTCAATTCAGTGTTCATCAAGCCTAGGACCCTGGTCTGGCCAGATTATGGTGGCCCTTTGAAGAACAATTAAAAACTTGTGATTGCAGATGGAAACAGCTGCCAGGTAGAACCTGGAAAGGGGCTAAGGCTCCCTTCAAAGAGTAGGGTTCTTAATCTTGATGCACTGTCTGAAAACCTGCTCAATCGTAGTAAAATACACCCTGCAAAGCTAGCAGATAGCCCTGATGTGCCTGAAAGACCATGGTCATCACTCAGGAATTGATTTCAGTTGCTGATTTTTAGAATTTCAGAACTTGAACTTTATTCAAAAAACTGGCATTCAAGTCAAGTCAGAAAAGCTTAAATTCAGGTGTCAACAAGTAACTTTCTACAAGTGCATTGGTATCTGAGTTCACAATAGAGTGAAGAGCTAATCAATACAGTCTGCAGGCTTGGTTTGACCATCAGAGACATCTGAGGATGTCACAAATGCCACTAGATATCTACGTTAAGCAACCGGATCTTGTCTGTGATGTCTATTTTAGGGTGAACTGAACTATTGTCTAGGATCCTCTGACTATGTTGATGAGATCTGTATTGACTGGAGCTTGGATACCTGACACACATGTTGATAGCAACGTACAGAAGCCTAAATAACCACAGCTTGTCCTAGAGTTGAATTCCACCGAGCAAGTTTTTGAAACGCTGTCGGTGTTTCCTCTCTTGTAGCGTTAAAAAGGTTATGGAAAAATATTCAAGCAACACCTTTTTTCCTCTTCCTCAGCACTTCTTGGATACTAAAGCATAAGCACTCTCACAAGGACAAGCATTTCCAGTCCGGTGGTCTTAGTACCTAAGCTACGTCTTAGAAAGAACACCACAGCATCTTTATATTTTCTGAGTGTGCTTTTTGTATGGTACCTACTGAAAGTGAACAGGGTTTTGTCACATACTTAAAGTTCTAACCTGAGAATTGGGATTTCTGGATTTAGCTCCCAGCAACAGCACAAATGCCCTGGGTGGCTTTTGACAGGTCCTTTAACTTTCTTGTCCCTTAAATATTAATAGATAAAATGGAGGCTATTTTTCCTAAGGCAGTTGAGCTGAACACACAAATGGCTGTGAGATGTTACAGTAATGGAAGCATTTGACAAATGTAAAGAATGATGCTGCTGTTATTGGTGTGATGGATCAAAACTTCACTTCAGGTTCATTAACTTCAACTTTTCACTTGTCAGTGTATAAACACACTATATTTGGTAGCTCAGATTCCAAAGAACTCATTAGTAGTATTTAAAGTCTGCCTGAAATTAAAAAGTAGGGAGGTGCAGGAGAGTGAGATATTTTTTCCTGCTGTCTGTAAAATCTGGCATTGTGAAAATTATGTCTCTTGGCACCACTGCGTAGAGCAAATACAGAAGTTTTCCTCAGTGACAGGAAAGAGGAAAGATTATTAAGGGGTACAGCAGAGTTTGAGAAGAATAAATGCAAACTACTTTTGCAAAACAGCCCTGACAAAATTGGATTTTGAATGAGACGTGGCTGCAGCTGAACAGAAACTAATAAACATGGCCAAGCCAAGCTGATTTTGCTGAGCTATTTAGGATGTCTCTGCACTGAGCACCAGGTTAAGCAACTTATTTGCTCTGGTGGTGTGCCCTGCAGTAGGTTTGTCTGCTTATGCAATTGTCGTTGAGGTAGTGTAAGACCTTCCATACCCACAAATAATCACTGTGGCTCTCCTAAGAGCTGGATACAGAAGTAGCTTGGCCTCATTGATTCTGTGTTGAATCTTCGGTAAAAGACATAAGGAACCAGAGCTGTCTTTTCACCGGACACAAGATCTGTGCCTATCACCTAAATTATCCCTTACCTGCTTATGTTAGCATGGATAGCTGGGATTTTGCTCTATTTTGTTGAAACATGAAAATGTCACTTCATTTTACAACGACTCAGAGAATTTGAGGCATCTGGAGGATGAAGGAACTCCTAGGCAAGTTTTTAGTATAGATTACACTAAGTACACTAAGTGCAACCCACAGTCATTGTTGACAGAGGTGGTGGATCGAAGTGCTTCAGATGAGCCACTCTGATAACCTCAGCAACCTTGATTTCTTCCTTGGCTGTGCTGAAAGAAATGTCCCAGCCTGTGTTTTAGGAGATACGTAACAATGCATAACTTCTGTGGGATATTTATGGATAATTATACCTTAGAAATCCAGCCTGGGGGAATTCACCCCAAGGTAGGGTGTTGTATACTGCTGTTCACCATCCAGTTTCTCCTCTGAAGATAGGTAAGGTAGAAAAGTCAGCCTGGAGGCTGAATTAACAGTATTGTTTCCTGACGTTTACCTGTCTATCGGCATTACTCATTAATGTCTTGTTTTATATTTAGTCTTCCGTTCCTGTGCACTTCGCAGCATTTTTATTGACTTGCTTTTGTAACCAGTGTAGCAAAAAAGTCTGCTCTGATGTGCATAGGGGTTACGATTAGGAACGAAGATCCTGTTGCATTTGTTTTCTAGCAGCAGGGACGGGTATTTGTTCTGGAGCTTCATCCCGGTAGAGGAGAACAGAGAGGCACCATACACATGCCAGCTTCTCTCCCAGAGAGGAAAATTCACTGCTAGATATTTGTACCCTTGGTGAGATGTTTCATTAGCTTATATGACTTTTATTGGCAGCCTGTCAGGGCTAGGGGAGTTTTAGATGGAGCTGGCTGGATTTGCCCTCCATTGGGTGGGGATGCTCTTTCATTGCAGGACAGCAGGGAGACTGGAAACAATTGCAGGGTAGCAGCTCCTCAGCCTGATCTAGCTAGATCTGCCAGCTCCCTTTTCTCCACCACTTTTGCCTTCTGGCAGAGGTAAAAATGCTGTTAATGTGCACCAAAGATATGCCATATTACTGTGCCATGACGACAAACATAAGTCATAAATGAGATGAATGCCCTCCTACCCAGTGACAGTGACCTTGCAGTGATTTGGGAAAGACCTGGATGGTCATAATTCAACGTCACCACAGTTTTTTACTCAGCCTGTCTGAGTTTCAGTGAGAGACAGTGTCTGAGCTGGTTTTCTCACCAGCAGCCTTGTAGAGTGAATTTCCCTATGTACTAGTTACTGTGAATTGTGGTGCTGCCATTGTCTCACCATAGATTGTTCTGATAACAAGGCAGGTGAGTGCAGGTTCCAAACCTTAGGCTCATGCAGGTTCAGTGAGGATGAACCCATCAAACGATTGTGAAACACTGTGAAACTTGCTGTTGCAAAGCTGCCCTGGAAGAAGCACATAATTAAAAACATTTCCCTGGAGAGAATATAATTTAATCTTCTTCACATAACCCACCACTAGGACAGAAAACACAACAAAAGAAGGAATCTGAATCCCAGAGAAAAAAAATGTAATTTTTGTTGTGTGATTTGCTAGAATTCCTTGTAATTTTACACTTCATATTGAATATAAGATCAATTATTGAGACTTGTAACTGAAAATTGCCAAGTTGTATTTTAGCAAAAACAACATTTCTGTTGTTCATGCAAACCTCTTGGACTTTTGGTTTCCAGTATGCTCTCCAGCCTTAAAAGCACAGCATGGTTTCAGAGACACATCAGAGGACTAAAAGCATGATATTTTATTGAGAAACACAGGATTTATTAGACTCAATTAGACCATGGTCCATTTGTTCCTGTATCTTGCCTTAAGCAATGGGTGAATTCCAGTATTTCATAGGCAAGTGAAATTATAGTGAAAGAGGAGACATGGGAAATATTCTTAATGAAATTTGAAAAGTTTTCTTACCGACCTAGAACTCAACCCTTGCTAAATGGGAACTCCAGAGAGAGCTGTGAGTCCTACAATGAAATTTGGGTCAAGTTTTGACTAACCTCAGGATGAAAATTTAAGCTATATTCAGTCTAAAATGAAGGGACAACTCTCTCTGGCTTTTAAGGATGTGATATTAGTAACATTTATTAAACACATGATAGCAGTGTCTTGAGGCATTAACCTTGGTCAAAACCAAGTCTCTGTACTGTAATAAAACACAGCTTCTTTTCTGGGTTTCCCTGTCCCATAATATTTTCAGCAAAGAAGAGGAAAAGAGCTAACAAAAAAAAAAAATTTCATCAAATCATAGTTGCTCCTTGTCCCATGCTCCCTACACACACAAAAAAGGATAATTTTAAAGGGTTGACCGTCTTAAACTCAGGTTTTTAGTGTCCATCTTTGTGATGCAGACTGGAGTGTACTGTGCTGCAAACCATAAATCCTACAACAGGGCTGGGATAGTTCCAAGTCCCATCCTTAGCATAGTCACTGAGCTTGGTTTTCCATTGCTTATCATGCTCAGACTGATGGTAGACATGAATTTGACCTGTTAATTCCCATCAGTCCCTTATAGAGTTAAACAAGGTGCCATGTAGCTGGATGTTTGTGGGAGTAGGATTCTCCTGTTTGAGTGGTTCACTCCTATAAACTCAGAACTTGACTTGGGACTGAGCCTGATCGAACGTGGTGAATGGAGTTAAATCCAGCCAGCAGCCGGTCATAAGCGGTTTTCCCCAGGGCTCGGTTCTGGGGCCGGTCTTGTTCAATATCTTGATGATATTGAACGATCGATCTGGATGAGGGGATTGAGTGCTCCCTCAGTAAGTTTGCAGATGACACCAAATTGGGTGGGAGTGTTGATCTGCTGGAGGGTAGGAGGGCTCTGCAGAGGGATCTGGACAGGCTGGATCGATGGGCTGAGGTCAACTGTATGAGGTTTAATATGGCCAAGTGCAGGGTCCTGCACTTGGGTCACAACAACCCCATGCAACGCTCCAGGCTTGGGGAGGAGTGGCTGGAGAGCAGCCCGGCAGAAAAGGCCCTGAGGGTGCTGGTTGACAGCCAGCTGAACATGAGCCAGCAGTGTGTCCAGGTGGCCAAGAAGGCCAACAGCATCCTGGCCTGTATCAGGAATAGTGTGGCCAGCAGGAGCAGGGCAGGGATCATGCCCCTGGACTTGGCACTGGTGAGGCCGCACCTTGAATCCTGTGTTCAGTGTTGGGCCCCTCACTACAAGAAGGACGTTGAGGTGCTGGAGCGTGTCCAGAGAAGGGCAACAAAGCTGGTGAGGGGTCTGGAGCACAAGTCTTCTGAGGAGCGGCTGAGGGAACTGAGGGTGTTCAGTCTGGAGAAGAGGAGGCTGAGGGGAGCCCTCATCGCTCTCTACAACTACCTGAAAGGGGGTTGTGGTGAGGTGGGTGTTGGTCTCTTCTCCCAAGTAACCAGTGATAGGACGAGAGGAAATGGCCTCAAGTTGCACTGGGGGACGTTTAGACTGGATATCAGGGAAAATTTCTTGACTGAGAGTGGTCAAGCATTGGAACAGGCTGCCCAGGGAGGTGGTGGAGTCACCATCACTGGAAGTGTTTAAAAAATGTGTACACGTGGCACTTGAGGACATGGTTTAGTGGGTATGGTGGCGCTGGACTAATGGTTGGGCTTGATGATCTTAAAGGTCTTTTCCGCCCTTAGTGAGTCTGTGATTCTGTGATTCTATGAAACCCAAATGTAGGATGACTGAAGGAAAAACTTGTTTCCTACCAGATGTTAAGCTCCTAGCAGCTAAATTTGTGAAAAATACTTCATGGACTGTACTCGTAAGTGATGACTTTATGACAGAAACCTTCAGCTGCTGGCGTTTTGTTCATAGCACCATCCTGATCTCACCTGAAAATCCTGGTTTGATTTAGAGCAGCACAAGTATCTCCAGGCATCAGAACAGCAGTGAAGGCTGAGACAAGTACAAGAGACCACACTGCAGCCATGGAGGGTATACAAGAGATCTCAGTGCTGAGTCTTTCCCGATAAACTGTTTATATACTACTCTAAACAGTCAAAGGTAACAGTGGAGAGCTCTTTCCAAGTTCTTGTTGATCCATGGGACAGTTTTCTTTGATGCCTGATCTACAATATTACAAGATGTGGCTTGTTAGGATAGCAATTATGACTGAGGAACAGCTAGGTTTTCCCTCAGTTTTAATCTTTCTGTGCACAATCATGATGGAACAATAAGCAAAACATTTTTAGGATTTTTTTCAAACCTTTGGAGATATTCTTTGCAGATGTGGAAAGCATAAAAAGAAAGTCATGGTAATTCTCAAACTCCATTCTGTCTTATGCAGCATTTCAACACGTTAAGAATTTGGACCATGTACTTTTTGTGAGTTGAGTTTCCTTGATTAATGAATACATTCAGTTTGCCCAATCTGACGTTTTGTTTCAAATTTTTTAATGTATTGGATTTGTGTGGCAAGGTTTTTGTAGTGGTGGGGGTTGCAGGGGTGGCTTCTGTGAGAAGTTGCTAGAAGTTTCCCCTGTGTTCGATAGAGCCAGTGCCAGCCGGCTCCAAGACAAACCCACCGCTGGCCAAGGCTGAGCCCGTCAGTGAGGGTGGTAGCGCCTCTGCAATAACATAGTCAAGAAGGGAAAAAAGTTGCTATTCAATGGCAACTGCATCTGGAGAAAGCGGCTTTGGTGGGCACCTGGCATCCAGCCATCCTCATAAATTTTGGGGGAAAAAAAACCCCAAACCTGCTGAATACTTCTACAGACAGACAACTAAGAGGAAGTCTGAATCTCTCTGACTATACTCTTCTGCACCTGGGCTAATCACTCTCAATTTTCGTTACAAAAAAGAGAGTCATATCCTAAAAATGTCTGTTCTACCTCTCTTACTTTAGATATTTACCTGGAGATAGGACAGACTCTAGCTCTCCATATATTCACAGTGAAAGCTGGGACAACTAGGTCTTACAGAGATGACGGACACAAAAACCTATGGACTTCTCCAGGTGGCATATCAATCCTTCTCCAGATTTGTCTTTGTCTCAGAGGCGTCTGTGGCAGAAAAGACACCTCAGCCCTTGAGAGCCTGTGTAAGAAGTTCATGTTGAACAAGTGCTGCTAATTTATCATTTTGCAGCTGTGCTGGTTTTGGCTGGGATAGAGTTAATTTTCTTCATAGAAGCTAGTATGAGGCTGTGTTTTGGATCTGGGAAGACAATAACGTTGATAACGTGCTGATGTTTTGAGTTGTCCCTAAGCAGTGAAGGACAGTCCAGCTTTTCATGCTGGCCTTCCAGCAAGAAGGCTGGGGGTGCACGGGGAGCTGGGAGGGGACACAGCCAGGACAGCTGACCCAGGCTGGCCAGAGGGATATTCCATACCATATGACATCATGCTCGGTATATAAAGCTGCGGGGAAGAAGAAGGAAGTTGGAGGCAGGAATCTTTGGAGTTACGTTTTTTTTCTTGCCAAGTAACCATTACGTGTGACGAAGCCCTGATTTCCTGGAGATGGCTGAACACCCGCCTGCCCATGGGGATTAGTGAATGAATTCCTTGCTTTGCTTCACTTGTGTGCGCAGCTTTTGCTTTACCTATTAAACTGTCTTTATCTCAACCCACAAGTTTTCACACCTTTACCCTTCTCCCTCTCTTCCCCACCCCACCAGCGGGAAGTGATCGAGCGGCTGCGTGGGGCTTGGTTGCTGGCTGGGGTTAAACCACGACAGCAGCTCTGGCAGCCCTGATGCCATGAGTGAAAAGAGAGACAGACCTGAAAAATCATCTGCAGCTGCGTTAGGGCTCATTAGGACCCTTAATTCAGGAGGAAGCTGTACGAAGCGAGCGCAACGCACCCCCATAGGAAACTCACGTCGGAGGAGATCTGCCCTTGGTGATGTGAATCTCCTGTGGCACTTCAGGGGAAATGCTGCTGATTTCTGCCGATCCTACCCTTAAGGCAACTGGTGTCAGAGACAGCTGGAAGGGATTACCTGCGTTTTGGGGACTAGTGGTCATACATACACGGATGGTGCCTGGAGCACATGGGGACACTTGGTCAAGGTGTAACACCATCATAAATGATACAAACTACATTTCAGATTATCTGATTGGAAGGGAGTCTTGTGATTACCTACTCTGGCTGCTTGCCTGCTGAGAGAGGAAATAGTTTTTTTCAGTGCCAATTTCTGCTTCAAGTCTAATAGTCATTCTAATACTAAAGCTTAACCTTTAAACAAGAAAAATCCACTATAACAAGGACAAAAATATTCTTGATTTAAGAGTTACAGGGGTGGAGAATCCATTACAGCATTTGTTAAGCAGATTAAATAGTTAATAGCACACTGTTACAAATGTATTCCTTAATTTCTTCTCTAAATTAGAGCTCTGCAAATAATTGGTATTTTGGTTCACTGAACAAATTAAAAATAAAAAAGAAAGAAATTGATAATGAAAGAAAACATTTTGGCATCAACAAACTTGTCAATTCATAAACTAAAACTGTTATGAAGGTCTGAAAAGTGTGAAGTCTAATTATAGTAGCGCTGCAACTGTAGTAATGAGGGAGTAGAGTGTGACTGATAAGCGGAAGATAATGATCTAATAGGCATGATGTGCACAACCTCTTGAAGACTAACAAAAGCCTACGTGAGACATCTGTGGGATTGTGTAAAGGACAGACACACCAAGAAATGTTTGAAAATGGTATTTAAAGGTGAAGAATATCCAGTGAACATGTGGCTCTGCTGGTGATTGAATTTTTCATGCATGCTTTGTGCATGGACAAGGTAATTAGCTGGCTGAAATGTGCACATCAGGAGATTGCCAGCAGTAGGAGAAAGTGTGATACTAAAAGAGGAACTTAATCCTCTGGATGTGGACTGCTGGGCAGCTGGACCCTGCTGCGTGATGGCTGGTTATTAGTACATGGTATTTGGCGTGCTGACTGTACTGTACTGAATGAGAAAAGTGCAGGAAAATCCAACCTTGAGTTCAGGTGTGCATTTAGAAGAGATCTAGGCTGGGAGAGATGATTACAGACAGATTCTGGTACAAGCAACCATTTCCAGTGGGTGAAGCAGATCTCGAACAGAGCAGCTAGCTTTATTTATTTCTTTTCTCTCCTTTTTTTTTTTTTTTTAATTAAAAAAGAAAAGAAAAAGAAAAGCAAGGAAGTTTACATTTTGCAATGATTATTCTATGACCCGATTATTTTTTCAAGATCAGTGAGATTTACCAGAGGGACTAGTGGAGGTTGCTAGTCCTTCATCCTTCTCTCTTTGATGATATTGAACCTATGCATGTTCCCACCTGTATGGTAGAGAACACAAGCCCTGGTGACTCTTTCCTTCTCTGCCTGTCTCCTCCAACATATGCATTTTGGTTGCATCATGCTCTGTCTATTTGGGCAATATCAAACAGAAAAAGCAGTCTCTTTTCTTAGAAAATGACACCTTACTAGTGATAGTTCCAAAAAGTTTCTGAAATGTCAGCCTTTTGAAGATTTTTAACAGATTCATTGGTAATTTCATCCATGGGGAAAAAAAAAAAAGCTCTTTCTTTTTTTCTGGGTCTTTCCGCTTTCTGTTTCTGGAGTTGTTACTCCTGTTCTACACCTCATGTGAAAGAGCCTCAAGATTGCTTGTTTGTCAGTGATGTTTACACTACTTTTCCCCTTCTTTTGGTCTTTCCTTTTAAAATACAGCCCTTTAGAATCATTTATCTCTTTGGCAGCAGGTGGAAAGCAGGTCAAGAAAAACAATAAATGCAATGAATGGGAAAATCTCAGACATACACACAGAGTAACTTTTCAACATGGTCAAACAATGCCATGACCAGGAACTTAGTTATACTTAGAGGTGACGGCTTTAAAACCAAGCTCAGAAACTGAAACATTTCATTCTTCCCCCCGCCATTTCTTCACCTATGCTGTCGGTGTGTAATGGATGTCTTTTGGGCCAACAGGCCATGATTGAATGAAATACCTGTAAAACAAATAGAGTGAAAAGTTATAACTTGACCTGAAGGGCTAGAGATACCCAGAAAAGACGGTGAATATCTTGTGCGGATAGAAAAAGGTAAGCAACACACATTCATCTCAGACTGTGTAGGGTTTTGTGCTTCAACAAAGATTAACACTTACATTATAATTAGTAGATAAAGAACCTAGCAGTCACCAGCAATCTTCTCGACACCAGCCTGGCTCTTTTAGCCACAGTAATATATGGATTACAAAAATAATTTAAATTACATTCCCAGGTAGTGGATGTAGGATTTGTGAGATGACATTGTGTTGCTTTATCTGATTTTGGGCATACATGGTTCTGAACAAGGGAGGATGAGGAAGGAAGGAAAAAACTAATTAGATATAAGAAAAAATAAGGATGAAATCTGAGATCACAGCGTTGTTGGAAGATATCTGATGGGATGAGGAATGAAGAAAACTGAATATTTCCAGGTCAATCCTTTGCTCGTTTTACTAGTTTAACTGGTATACCAAGAGCTCCTCATACACAAATAGAGTATAGTCCATCCAGGCAGATGAGTGTAAAAACCAGTGGGCAAATAAAAGGATGTGACACACGGAGGTAACAATTCTCCCCTTCATCACAGAGCAAATAAAGCATCTTCAAGGGACTGAGCAAAGGGTGGTAGGTAGGAGAGGCTGCATATGGGATAAGTCATAGGAAAAGGCCAAATCCCAGAAGAAGCAAAACAGCCAAAGATTTGCAGCATTTTTGCCTAGGGCAGAGCTATGGCCAGCTATTGAGAGAGGAGCAGAGATCTGTGAAGCTCTGCCTGTTGCTGGGAAGTGCAACTACCCAGGTAGCATCCCCTCCTCCAGCTCCTTCCTGGAGCTCACACGGCAGTTTGCTCTTCCAGATGAACCTTCTTTCTAAATAACCTTTTCCCACAATGTGAGCAAACCTGGTCTGATCTCAGGTCTCCTTCTTGAGAATCAAAAATACTGAGTTTTATTTGTGCTTCTAAGAAGCCTCTAGCTGGCTCCAAGGGACCACTTTTTTCTGGCTATTCCTTGGATAGTTTGGGAACTGGAATGCTTTCTTTAGTCTTTGTGTAGTTTGATGTACGACACTGAGGCAACTTCTCCAGCAGTCAACTGAAACAAAAACTGGCAAAGGACTACTATGAACTTCCCACTTTTTTTTTTTCTTTGTGCACACTGGCACCTCCAGGAAAAAATTTTTTGATGAATCCCAGATTCAGAGACTGAACTTTTGACTTCGGGTTACTGGAGATATCTGCAGGAAAATGTGGCAATTTTTACTTCATTGCAAGCAGAGGAAGTACTTATGAAATAATTGCATTTAAACATTAAAATACTTGCTATATCTCAGAGTGATGTTACAGATGAACATAAGAGCAGATGCTCCAGGGAAGACCAAAAGCTCAGTCTACTCCAGTGTGTTGTCCCCTGCAGTGAGCACTAGCAGATGCTTGGAGTAGAGTAAAAAAACTGATGCCTCATCACTACACTCTTT
>NW_010562884.1:22839-26269 GCF_000687285.1 Phaethon lepturus
TGCCCTCTATGTACTTTCCAAGCCAGAGATGATGTTTCTTTGTTTGAAAGCCTTTGACGAAGTTTTTATTTCATGGTATTGTGGATTTGCTGGGGCAATAACTGAACCTACATGATGCAGGCTGTCAGATGAAAGCAGTCATTCCCAAGTCATGAATTTTGGGTAAAATATTGCCCATAAAACTTGTGAGAAGTAGACAGTCTGTGAATAAAAGTGATATGGATGTTGAGACCCATAAGGAAAAGTGATGGGAGTTTGTCACTAGCCATGGGTACTGGCTGGTAGTGAAGGATGGGTCCACACAAATAGGTGATTCCAGTGGCTTTGTTGACTCTCAGAATCTATTAAAATGGCAAACATTCCTTTGGGAGGAGAAAAGGTCCCTCACAATCCCCATTACCACACTGAATTTGAAGAGTATGCAAGAAGCACAAGTTACTAATTTTTCTAGAGCGATACCCAAAGCAATTTGAAACTTGCTGTTTGGTTGATTAAAACCCAGTGGTTTCAAATTTCTGGGTTTGAGCAAACCTACCTCACTTGTTTCAACTCTTTCATAACATAACCTCTCTAACTGACTGAAGAGTGGCACACTATGTTCTGTTTCTACCCAGTTATTTATACTTTTCTAATGAAAAAAAACCCAAACAAACCACAAAAAACAACAACAAAAAGCCGAACAGAAAAAGAGAGACACAGAGCCTGGGCAGCCCAGTAACCTGCTGAAACATGCCAGATGCTTTGGATTTTTCACACTCCTGATGTATGCCTCGACATAGATTGAGCCCAATATTGTTAATTTGCAACAAGAACATTTTGTTTATTAGGAACTTGCAGTGAATTATAATAGGAAGTCGACTGACAGTGGCTGAGAAATTGCACAGCCTTGTGGATGATGTACTTTCATAGCTCAAAAACCTGTGGAGCTGAGTTCAGTATGGTCATTCTTCCTTGGTCAAGACTGAGAGGTCCCTGGATAAAAACTTAATGTCTACTGATTTCCAGGACTCCATTTCTTTATGGCTTTCAACTGAGGTCTAAAAGGGCTTGTTACTCTATCTAGCCTTAAAACCTGTGGGCTGCTGAGCTAAACATCTGGGAAATGAGGTACTGGGGCAGTATTTCCTGACTGCTGCCAGTTACCAACACAATAAAATGTCCATGACCTGTTAATGATGTCCTGGGAAAAATAGGCGATGCTTTAGCTGTATGTACCTCTGCCTGCATGGGACAGTCACCCAAATACATCTGTAATTCATACCAATAAGGCTAAGGGACAGGTCTACAGAAAATGTTATCAACATATGCAACAGTATTTAAAGGTTGTACATACCCATAGACCTTCTCCGGGGCTTTACAAAGATATTGTCAGAACCTACCAGATGGTAGAAAACTGGTTCTAGAACAATTTCTTCGTGTTGTCATATATAGTTATAAACATCAAATTTGTGGATGTAAATTCAGTCACAGCCTGAGAAAATCATGGTAGGCAGAAGGGATGCAGGGCACCACTTAGAAGTCATAGGTTTTGGTCAGTGTGTCTTTCTGCCTCTATCGTCTGCAAGATGCGAAGTAAATATTAGTATTAAGTCATAAAAAAGGAGGAAGAAAAGCCCCCACTCCAATCCCCACCAGGTCCCCCTCCAAACCTACTGTATGCAGGACTGAGGAGAAAAGACTCAGTTTGTCTCCTGCAGGAATTTTTTGATGGACATTTGCTTCTGGACAGACTAGCCAAGTGCCGTGCCTTACCCAGCTTGATGATGTCAGTAATTATAAACAGGTTCTGTGTCCCACTGTCAAAGTCTGGATGCAATCAAATGTCACTCACAGATAACTTGATAGTCCTTGGGCAGATACCTCAAAGGATCTGTGAAGACTAAGATGCAAAGACGTACCTGATCAGCTCCACTGGTATGGCCAGGACAGAACAGGGAGTTAATGCACCCTGTGATGCTAGGATGGGATTGGCAGCTGTTTGATACATCCATGTGGAAAGCAAACGGCATGTCTGACTGGTCGCATGAACTTCCAGTCCTGTCCTTAAAACTTACCTTCTTTTTCGAAGATGATGATCTGTTTGTAACCACATCCAAGAGCAAGGAAAAAGTGGAGGGTGAATTGGAGCAAATTCTTCCATGGGACATTCTTGGAATATGGAGGTCCTGAAAAACAAGGTGCATATTGAGCCTGGAGCCGGAACAGATGGAAGAAAACTAAGTGAAGAATAAGCCAATGAATGCTGACCTCTCTGAGCTGAGATATCCATAAAAACATGTCCCAGGAGGCTGTGGGAACCAGCAGTAGAGATTGGGAATAAACCAGTGCACGAGACTACATTTTAGGAAAAAAAAAAAAAAAAGCAGATTATATCTTGAGCTAATCAGTTAGCAAAATGAATATGGAGGTTGTCCAGTTTTGCTGTTGCTTCCTCTCACTATACAGAATGCAATAGCAGGAGCTTAGACCAATGAAATCCCAGCACAGATGCTTGTCCCTAAGGCAACAAGGAGGTGATGCCTTATTTGAAACATGGCCAGGAAAAAAACCAGAGGTCAATATGCTCACTCAGTGTGTGGTTTTACTCAGGGAATATATAAAAGCATCAAAAGAGTCTGCTTATCTCATCTAGGCCACTAAATGGGCAATACTAGAGGAGTTTCAACCGTTTTGAGAAGAGCTCAGCAGTCTACCAGGAAATAGTGATTACAGTAAATGATGTCTCCTGACAAGCTCGCTCACTGCCAAGTCAATCATGAATGAGTTTATGAATCTGTCTGCTCCACTTAGGCTGCCCAAAATGGTCTTGCAGGGTTTCTCTGAAGGAAATGAAAGAGCAGGCCCGCTGTAATACCTAATGCATCTTTCTGACAGAGAAGAAATAAAATGTAGCTCTGGATTTACCATGTGGATTCTACTGAATCCAAGGACTGAATGTGAAGCTGCCTACACAACCAGGGAGGGTAACCTAACCCAATCCATTTGTGGACTGGGGAAAGAAACTTCCCTCCTTATGAAAGTGACATCCACAATGGTTCTTTCTCAGTTGGATGGGATATTGGTAACTTGCAGGACTGAAAACAGATGCTTGTGGGATTATCTGAGAGCTTCGGATGCCACCAAGACTGGTGGTTCCCTCCACTATGAGGCTTCATGCCCTGATGTCCTCTAGCCAAATATCATAGTGGTACAGCAGCTGAACTCACCACCCACTAGGGAAAGGTTTAAGAAACACATGAGGAAATTAGGTGCCAATCTAAATCTCCTTGATTTATATGCTGATTTGCAGTCTCTTTGAGATGAAGACATTATTTTATGACCAGGATTGGTCCATTCTACCTAAATGCAATCTCAACGGCAATGAACTCTGTGTCACCAAAAAACCCCAATCCAAAACAAAATCAGGGACAAAATTAGAAAGGCAAAAGCC
>NW_010562885.1:0-4084 GCF_000687285.1 Phaethon lepturus
TCTATCCTGGCTGAAACCAGGACAGTATTGAGAAGTCAGATACTTGAAGAAAATCCAGCTAACCTTGGGCAAGGCTGAAATGGTCTTAGAGATCAAAGCATTTTAAAAAATAAATTTAAGAATACTATCCTGTAACATCTGTCTTCTGAGATTTTACACACTCATCTGAAGATAAGAGTTCTCATAGACACTCCTTTGATCATAAGCAACAACGTCATCAGCCAGAAAGATCTCTGGGAGATATGAAGTATTGTGAAAGGGACATTATTACTAGCAAATCTCTAACTGGCATGGAGATGGTACCTCAGTCTTGTCAGAAATACCGTAAAGAAAACAGCACCCGAATTGATGGTGGCACATTCAGGTAATGTCCTAATGCAACCCTGATCAATAGAGGAATATGCATTTTGGAATTCTGTAAATGCCAATGAATAGCTGGTATTTAGTAGTGAAAACAGCATATAGAACTGAGTAACAAGTGAAAAGAAAAATGAAATTAAGTATTATGACTAGTATGTTTCATTGTTATTAGAGTATACGATGCCCACCTGGAAGTTGATGGGAGTGGTGGGTTCTTTGGCTCTATTCTGACAACACAGGATTCAACTTGGGGAAGAGGCTTGAAGCTGTTCTTTCCAACCTATTAGTCGGGAGAAGTCAGGCAGTTGTATGAATAAGCGGCAAATGCTCACATTCCTAGAAACGTTCTTCTCTCTGTGATAGCTTTGTTCGCTAACACAGAATGATATATCTTCATCAGATGATCCACTTGAGCTAATAACTGAGTATTAATAGAGAGTCTCCAGTATAATTTAGTTCCTGGTTTTGCAACCAAACAAAGTGCAAATTCCCTTTGAAATATAAGTATTGCACACCTGAGAATAACAGAAATGAGAAAAAGAATTTTATGTCTAATCAGCTTTTAAAGTCAAAAGCCAATTAACAGACTTGGAAAACACAGGCTTTCCCTCAGCACTTAGAAGCAATAGAAGTCTGTCATAAACACACTCTGCCTTAATTATCTCAGTGTGCTAAAAAAAAAAACCCAAACCACCACAAAACTTGGTGAAACCATCTAAATCTCCTTAAAGCTACAATAGAATTTGATTTTGTATACTGCTAAATGGATCAAGATCAGAGGCAGAGGCTAGTCTCAGTTTTGTGCATGACTGTAACAAATCATTTTGAATAATTCTATGATGAGTCCTTCAAACCCAAACTCTCGAGCTCCAAAAATCGACCAGTAATGTCACTAACATTAGTGCTTCAGTGGGAGGAATTAAAAACTGCTGACATATTGAACAACACACAGAAGTACCTAACTTGAAAAGGTGAAGAAATCTGAGGAAAAGAATAATAACAATAGTATAACTTCTGGGAAATTATCATTAAAAAATAATAATAATTTTGTGTCCTGGTTTCAGCTGGGATAGAGTCAATTTTCTTCATAGAAGCTAGTACGAGGCTATGTTTTGGATTTGGGATGAGAAAATGTCGATAACATGCTGATGTGTTGAGCTGTTGCTAAGTAGTCAAGGACTGTTCAGCTTTTCATGCTGGCCTGCCAGTGAGAGGGCTGGGGGTGCATGGGAAGCTGGGAGGGGACACAGCCAGGACAGCTGACCCAGGCTGGCCAAAGGGATATTCCATACCATATGACATCATGCTCTATATATAAAGCTGGGGGAAGAAGAAGGAAGGGGAGGGGGGACATTCAGAGTTATGGTGTCTGTCTTCCCAAGTAACCATTACACATGATGGAGCCCTGCTTCCCTGGAGATGGCTGAACACCTGCCTGCCCATGGGGAGTGGTGAATGAATTCCTTATTTTGCTCTGCTTGCGTGCGTGGCTTTTGCTTTACCTATTAAACTGCCTTTATATCAAACCATGAGTTTTCTCACTTTTACCCTTCCGATTCTCTTCCCCATCCCACTGTGGGGGAGTGAGCAAGCGGCTGCGTGGTGCTTAGTTGCTGGCTGGGGTTAAACCACGGCATTTTGCCATGTCCTGGTAAGGCAAGTTAGCTACACGTGCATCAAAGAATGGGAAGTCTGTTTTCAAGATGTCTCCAACCTTGATTTCAAGTTTGATTGCCAGACATCTGGGGGAAAATGCGCTTCAGAGAAGCATGTTGCCGAAGTTTTTTGCCAAAGCAACTCCACTGCTTTAAGTGCTCACTATTTCCACAGTTGATATTTATGTGCCCTGGACTCTCTTTTGAAGTACACCAAGTTAAGGGTCAATTTTACAAGCAGTAACCTGAAAACAAACTATATATTTGCAACTTAATATAACTTCACCTAACTGGGATTACAATTTAAATTGTAAAAAACCTGTAACTATTGCTAAAGTATTAAATAATTCTTAAATATTTCCTATTATGCTATGCACCTCCCCCCCCAACATGCAAGACTTACCACATAGATAAATAACAGCAATATAGTTTGATAAAACCATACAAGACTTACATGAGCAACTAAAAACTCATTGGAATTATGCAAATGTTAAGAAAAATATCCATAGAGTAATTCTACTTATTTGAATCAGATAGCTGAAGATCCTTCTGTTTGCCATAGTGTCGCCGAAATCAGGAATAAACTTCTTAGCACCAATGTAGCATTAAGAAGCAGGCGTTCTTTTATTCCAGCGCTAGATGCGCGGGGGATTGCTCCACCTAACGTGTGTGCGCTGAAACAAAAGTTCACCCTTTATATACCTTAGACATGAATATTCACACATTTTCTGAGAAATCTCCGCCTCCCTGCCTATCTACTACATTTACATAATGCTGGCGTTGCAAAACTACACTACGCATGCGCGGGGGCCTCGGGTGGTCATCGGTGGTCGTTTGGGGAGTTAGCCCCCTACTCCTTTTTCCCTTTTATGGTCACGGGTCTCCTGAGGATACTTTCTTCTCCTTGGATGTTTTCCAATTCTGTTATACAGCCAAGCAGTTCTTTCCTTGTTTGAGCACTCCTGCCAGGATGTTTCTATTCTCAAGGTTAAGATATCTTCTCTGTATACATTAATCACTCATTGGTCTTGTTAAATTCAAAGTTAATCACTGTTTGGTAAAAGAATTTCTCAACAATAGTCTACACCACAATGTAGTTTGAGCTTGGGGGAGGGGTGGAATTCACACTTTTTTAACTTTCTCTAAAATCTTTATTGTCAGGTTACCAGTTCCCAGGCCTACTTTCCAGAATGACATCTGTATGTCGTAAGGCAGCCTAAGAACAAACGGCATTTCAGTATTTTTTTTAGAACCGATTTCAAGCAATCATTTAGTTTTAAAATGAAAGGTACATGCAGCTCAGTAAAAAGCTGAAATCAGCTAACAGAGGAGCATGAATGCAATTTAGAAAGGGATGGGAGGAAAACAGTGAAAACTAATTTATGAGAGATCCTTGGCCAAGTATAGAAAAGTAAGGAAGCACCCAGCTCAACCCTGAGAGCAGCTCTGGTCAATCACCTCCTTCACCTGGTTCCCTAATGGCATGTTAAAAAAAAACTCCCCAGCCCTGGGGGTGGCAGCTGTTGGACGCTACAAGCATGGAGGGTGCAGGCTTTTCCCCATCCATAAGGAATGCACATTAGCCTGTCCGAGCGCCTCAGCACTATTTTCTAAGCTCAAAGTCTGCTGTCAGGCAACACAGGCTGAAAAGCCTAACTGTTTGGGTTCTTCAACACAAATGCTGGACACTTGACTGTAAACCTGTCTAGCAAGTATATGAAATGAGCTGTTCCTGAAGCTTTAAGTCACAGTTGAAACCACAGGGGAGTGTTTACTCTAAAACGAAAGTGTGGAGCCATCCTGCTCCGTGGCCACGGTCCATTGGACAGCCATCACCCACCTTCTTGATGATGCTATTGACAACAAGGAGTTTTTTAAAGATGTGTTGGCCAGCTCCACTGCTGAACAGGATGCCTATGGTACAATGCAGTCAGAGCAGCAAAGTTACTCGAAATGAAAACGTATCCCATGAAAATACAAGAAGAAACCTTTACCTAAGAAGGTCTTTATCTGCAGCAAGCATTCACGCTTCTTTCAGATCAATCCACGTTCCCTGCCAAGAGCATCCC
>NW_010562886.1:0-302 GCF_000687285.1 Phaethon lepturus
CCTTATCTCTCCCAGACACGCCGGGCAGCTTCGCCTGCGGGGGAGGGCATCTGTCCCTCCGCCCCCTCAGACCGAGGCCTCCTTTGGCCCCTCTGGTTCTGGGTGAAGCATGCGAGAGAGGGTTGCTGTGCCTTGGTTTTGTTGGTCATCTCCCAGTTCCTTTAAGTGTTTAATTAGAAAACTCGTGTTAATACCTGATCGCATTAGGGGCGGTAAAAATCCAAGCTTTGGCCATTATTAAGGGAGAATGTCACATGAATGGCATTAGCTCGTTTCTGTTACTTTTTCAAGATACCTAACTT
>NW_010562886.1:356-27216 GCF_000687285.1 Phaethon lepturus
TATCTTTAGGGATCTTTTTGTGGGGAAGTATTTGATGGTTAGGTTGTGTCAGCCTGTCTTGCAACTGGTTCTACATACAGCAGTGTTCTTAATTTCAGTTATTTCTAAAATTATACCTGAACAGTTTCTTGACCCAATTTATGTTGCTGTTTTTTTCCTCTCCTAATTCTTATCATATTCTTCCTGACATAGCCTATATCCTTTTTCTGCATCTCCAGCAGCAGACCTCTGCGCAGAGTAGATATCCCTGACTTCTGATGCTTAACTTTTGAAGGCTGACTCGGGCAGTTCGCTTTAGGTTCCCTGTATAAGGAAGAAACATGCACCTATGGAATTCAGTTTGCTTCTCAGATGTCTATTTAGGATGGGAAAAAAAAAGAGATGACAGTCTTCATCTGTTGACATGGAGAACTTGAACAACTCGGTATATCACTTTTTAGACAACTGAAGCTAGGGGAGATGAGCTCCATTGGAGCTCTATGCATGCAGAAGGCTGCCTGCCCTGATATTCATGTGTGTTCTTGTATATTGTTAAAAATACTTGTAGCATTTCCTTTCAAGTTACGTAATTTACAATTTAGAAAAGGGATCTGGCAGGGTAGATCCATGCAAATGATCTTCAGCACCAATACCGGCCAGACTGAGCAGCTTCTGCAGCTTCTGCTCTCCACTCAGATTGTCTTATGGGATATCATGGTTTTTATGTTGTTCAGAGGAGGTTAATATAGTAATAAAAAGAAGCAGCCACTTGGCTTGTAAATTAGAATTTACAGAAAGATTGCAAAAAATATAGTCAACTTGAAGGCCAGAAGAACTAAACTCTTCACAGAACTGCCTCACTTCACATGGATGAAAATTCCCATCTGGTACCACTCTGCAGGAACCCACATATCGATGTATGTTAGAAGGCCAACCAGCTAAGGTTAGGTAGAAGGACAGCCTCATATACTCAGTGCGTCAGGGATGCTGTTTTCTTGAGTCCTTATTTTTAAATACCATTTTTTAAAAAGTAAAAATTGAGGTTATGCATCTATAAGAGTTTTTAGGGTAGGATTAGTGCACTGTGAATGAATGGAGTTGCTGTGAATTATTTGGGAGTGTGGGTTATTAGGGCTGTGGCACTGGGACCTACTTGACAGTACAATAAAACCTTTTCCTTTTTGGTCTCCTTCCCTGCCAATTTTAGCGTTGCATTCTTAGGTCTTACTGGAATATTTGAATTGGATATGGCTGTTCTGGAATGGCTTCCCATGTGGAGGAGGGTCTATTGTGAAAGATAGGTGACTTTTTTTCTTTCGTTCTTTCTACTTCTTTCCATTACAGAACTATTATTTTTCTTTAGAAGTACACAGCATTCCCAAATACAATTCATTAATATTTCTGAATACTGTCCTGTTGAGTGGCTGGTATAGTGTTTGTCATAGACCAGCCACAATAGCTAATTGAACTTCTTCCCTTCTGTAGTCAGGAACTTGAATCTTTGTGTTACTTCCTTCACACACCTGTATTCAAGATGATGCATGCACAGGCTGTTCAGTGCTCAAACCTGCAAAAAGCTGGAAGATACTAACTTTGTGTAAAGTCTTCAGTAGTTGTAGGTATTAAAAGCAAAGGTGACAGCTGAGCACGTGTGTGATGATTTTTCCCCACTTAAAGCTTATAATTTGGACAGGTATATCCCTGATATAAAACCCCCTGCATCCCTGCCAAATTTCAAGTCTGGTGTTTTAGAACAGAGCTATTCTAAGCAAATGCTTCCAGATTTTGTTTACATGGCCAAATTTTTTGTTTCCTCCTGTTCAGAACCACCTGAGAACAGTTGTTCCCCCTCCCTCCTCCCTTTCAATTTCAGCCTGTATGTGATAGGAACCAAAACCTCCAGCTCAGTCTCAAAGTGAAGTTTGGCAAAGCTGTCTCAGCCTTCTTTATGATGGTTTCTTAAATTTCCCTGTGTAAGGAAGGCTGATGGCACCACCTGTTAAAACATTAATAACACTGTAAGTTGTGAGGAGAAGGAGCTCACAGGTTGATGGATCAGGGCCCTGGACCCCAGTACTGCTGGAGTTACTCTGCAGGTTGCTTTCTGAACGTTGTTGATGGAACCTGTCCCTCTTCTGTGCTCCCAAACGCGTAGTTCCCATGCAGTAGGAATGCGTAACCCAGGCGTTGCAGTGCAGGCTGCGTGATTCTCATGGATCAAGAAATTACACAAAGTAAAAATACCCAAGTTTGGGTGTCTTCTCAGAGTTTTCATATCTTTTGAGAATACAAATGTGGTGGGCACTGTTAATGCAGAGTTGCTGTTTGTTCTTCCCGATCTTCTCACTCCCTCTGAAGTTTTAAATGAATTTCAGAAATCTGAAAATGGTTTTCATACTGATGCTATTAGCGTTCTACAGCTTTTGCAGCAAAGAGTTTGTAATCTCATTAAGGCTTCAAGAAAATGGCTTGAGGTTCACTCCCTCTTTCTCCCCTCTTTCCTTTTAGCCCTCTGAACTGTTGCACATTATGTCCTGGGTGATTTGACCAGTAAAAATTGAAAGAAAGTCACTGTTTTTCAGGAGGCACGCATTTCTTGCAAGTTAGTATAGGATTTCCAGCTCTGGCTGAAAGTTTACAGCAGTGTGTTCAGGAGTTGTCCAGTACCCATCTGTATCGGTGCCGCTCTGTTGCCTGTGTGCCCAGTAGCCATTTTCCAAGCTGACTTGCTCAGCTAGCTCTGGAAAATCTGGCTCCAAGCAGACATTGTCGGAACCCTTCCCAGGAGTAAGTAAAACCCTTCGCAGTAAAACTTGCGTGCCCCTCAGGGTCAGTGTCACCGAGCTCCTGTTTGGATAGCCACGCCTGGGTAATTGTGTACATTGCTAAAGTCTCAACCCTGCCAACCTGGACAAGGCAGACTATGCACTCTGGACTGTCTCTTTGTTTTAGTGAAGGGAAGAAAGATGGTTGTGGTGGTGATGGCTAGTTGGTCAGCTTTCTGGTCCTTAGAAGGCTGGCGCAGCTGTAAAGCTGAAAACAAGAACCAACCTTAACTTTACTGATATAAGTGCGTGCAGAAGAGTCTTAAAAGCTGTACTGTTTTGACTGCAGTGACTATTAAAAATAACTGTTTCCCTTGATTTGTACTACTCAAGTATAAAAGACCTCTGTACCACTTTAACAGCATCTCCTCTCATACCTGTATTTGACAGATTAATAAAATAATCACATACTTAAACATTGTCATCGATCTGGACTGACTTTCAGGCTGGAGCCTGTGAAGCACTTGCAGCATCTCACTGAAGCAGGGTCTCACTTCAGTTGCTGCTCCTTTCCAAACACTCCTCTTTGGTTTGCTCTCATTGCAGCACCACTGGTGCTTTGCAGGCTCCATTGTTGTTACAATGGCAGATGTGTTTTGGTGGATATTTCATCTGAGCTTGCTCTTTTTTCGCGTGGTATGAATTCAGGTGGAAAATCTTTAAGAGAATTATTCAGTGTCTAACACTTCTCATGCTCATAAATCACAGAATAGGGATCATAATTTACACAATTAACTCTGTTAATTATGAAGCGCAGGATTTAAGGTTCCCAAGATATCAGGTCTTCTGCACAGAGTGTCATTTATGTGTACTTTATATGTAACAACAGAGAACCAGCTCCAATCTTTATCAAAACCAATAGGAGATGAAGACAAAAGGCTTCTGTCGTCAAGAGCTGCATTTGTGGTTGAGCCCTGGGTGTGCCCTCAGGTTCTCCAGCACGATTATGTTCTGTGTAGCTACAGTGGTTTGTGACAGATGTGATGTCCAGTAGCGTTTAGGAAAGAAACCAATAGAAAATATAGCTGTGAAAATACAACTCATCACACTCTCAGGTCTTGACTTTTGGTGGGTGCAGCTGTACAGTCTTAATTTTAGTACTTACACTTGATTCTGTTGAAGAGAGCGAGCCAGCCCAGTTAGGTTAAACTTGGAAATACGCAGATGTTCTTGCACCTCCGAAACATGCAGTGAGGCTCTTCTACAATTTATGTGTTTTCTGTCAGGCTTGGTTTATTGCCTTAGGAAGGGTAACCCAGCTTTTAGCTGGAAATTTATCTTGGATGGTGTCAAAGGATTTCGAGACAATTTTGGAGCTATAGCTCAAATAGGAAAGAGGGCCTCGGGGTATTTCTGAGTTCTGAATTTGTCACTCCCACTCAGATGGTTTTCCAGCCAGAATGTTTGATTTCCCAGGCTTTGGTCCTAGTACATTTTGATATATAAATCTCAAAAGCCTTTTAATTAAATGGGTAACTAAGTAATAACCCAGTTCTAAAGTACACCATTTAGGGATGAGTACATTTCTCTTTAAAGAGGGGGAAGCCCAGCTGCTTCTTTCTAGCTTTCCAGAAAATTGCTTGAAAACCTACGCATTGCTAACACAGTATTGCACGCAGGTCGATGTATTTTTGCAGAGCATATTCTCCGTACTTGCACTTTTAAATAATAGTAGCCTCTTAGAAGTTGTATTTTTACATTGAGCACAAGAGGGAGAGTGTGTTTTGATATCTGCTTACATTCTAAGAGTTGATCAGGTCTGTTTCTGTTGTAGAAGATCTGCTTGCATGTATCAGGGTTTGAGGGTGCTATTGTTGTGCATGGAAGAAGTTTTGTTTTTATTGAATAAAAATATCATGGAACTCTGTACGTTGATCTTCAGATGGAAGGCAAAGATTCATTTTTTGGACTCATCTTTTTAAATGTTCTCACTGTAATCTTGAATTGGTTTTGGTTTTGCCCCTCATTCTTTTTCATTTTAAGTGAAAAACATAGAAGTCTGTTGCTGGAATGTGTTCTGTTGAACCAAAGTATTGCATCTATTGCTGCAAGCCAACGAGAAATGGAATTATTTCTGCACAAGACCCATCTGACATTAGAAAGCACTTTTTGATGAAGAAACAGCTATTGGAGGGATTGTTTGTTTTATTGTTAAATACTTTTATGTACTAACTTTTGAGCTCTGAGGAGTTTTCCCCAATTTCCTCACAACATTTGCAATTTATGTAAATTGCATGGTTCTGAAATACTCACATTTTTACACTGAAACATCCAAACAATTTACTGCTGTGTCTGTGACCCCAAAGGTCAGAATCTGTTCTAGGATTCTCCACAGTAGCTCACATTGTCCAAAACTGCACCTTTGTGTTGCTAACCTCACTGTGTACAGTATCCAAAGGAGACTTTGACATTAAATCTAAAGTTTTACCCTTAGAAACATTTATTGTATGCATTTTTATGAAAAACAGTGCAAGTTACACTTTTCTGACAGTTCTGTGTTTAATTAGGGTATCTAGAGCTGATTGTTTATCTCTGTCTTGCTTTGACTTACATTTCTGATTCTTGCAGCATCACCTTCATTGTAAAAATTTTACATTCTTCAGGGGTCAGATGGGCACAATCCCAATACTGAACTGTGCGTTATGGGACACAGTAGTCAGTATAGCTACTCTTGTTTGCTCCCCATACTTTGTTTAAATTAAAATAAAAAAAGAAAGAAAACCAATCTCTTAGCACTCAATTACCCAGAGAAGACTAAATTTTGTTTCTGAAGCTATACTTATATATATAAAGACCTGTGGCTTTGATTATTGTTTCACATTATACATCTTTTTTTTTTTTTTCCTCTCCCCAGGGCCGATTACTGGAAATCTCAGCCAAAAAAATTCTGCGATTACTGCAAGTGCTGGATAGCAGACAACAGACCTGTATGATGGTCTACTATACTATGTCAATGATTTTGAAATACTAGGAATTTGAATTACAGACCTTTAACATCACTTCTGATACTAATCTATTGATGCATGAAATTTGTTTTTTAAAAATGCCTTTGTAATACTTGTGATTTAAAATGTATTACATGAGAGCCAGATACCAGCATACAAGAGGGTGTGTGCTGTTCTACTTGACAGCACAGATAAGAACTGAAATATCTGACCCTGCTTTTTCTTCAAGTTCTGTAACTTAATGTTTGATCTGTCCTGAAACTTTGTCTGTGCCTGTTCGAGCCTTCATATGCAAGCAGAAAGCAAAACCTGGTATACGTACTGTTTATATATGGTAGGCCTGGTACAGCCAGTGCTCTAAGCATTTAAAGCAGGTTTCTTTATTTCACGCAGCCCACAGAAATGTTACTGGGTTACAGAAAAGTGTTTCTGACTTGCAGATGCCTTTTGCAGACTACTGGACCCATTGGTTTCGTACTTAGAAATTGTTTTGCATTCCTAACTCAATGCCAGGGGTACTCTTGGAGCTGAGCTTCATCTAGCTTACAGTTAGATACCTGGAATTTAGAATGGCAAGTGTGAGCTAATTGGTTTAGGTTTCTTCTTGTAGTCAGTGAAGACAAATACACGTTAAAGGAGGGGATTTGAATAACTTACAAAGTCTGTCTTTAAATAGAGATGAATCATCCCCTGAATGTGCATCCTCTGCACATCGGTTCATGCAAAGAAATTCTAGGGTTACTAGGTCAGGCTTAGGCACCTAACATCTGAACATCTAAATGAGCTCAGATGGTTTTTGTGAGAACCGCATGAGGACTTCCACAGTTGTACCTGTAGAGCTGCTGAGCTTCTAGTTCCTACTGGCTTTGGTCTTTCTGGCAGCTTTTCGGCTTGCAGACTGTTCTGTTGTCCTTAGTTACCCAACTCTCCCACTTTGCCTTTTCCTCTTTCTCTCTCTCAGATTTGTGGACCTGCAGACTAGTTTAAGTTCATGGTGTATTTGTGGAGTGTAGCATAATCTAATTAAGGACTGTAGCTAGTATTTGGAACACTAAATAAGCCATATGGTTTTTAAAAGTTTGCATGAAAACAGAGAGGGTAAAAAAAAAAAATCAAGGGATGATGCTTGGAAGGATAGCATGGAGAGAGAGTCCAGATTCCCTGTTACTTGTCTCTTAACACGTGTGCTTAACACTATTATTTGGAAAATTTTAAATCCTATAAATACAGACTATGACATTTTGTGATACCATTTTGGAGCATTACTGATTTTTCATAATTTCTGTGTTGAGTGTTTCTCAGTATCCCTGGATTCCTATAGCCATTTTATAGCTGTACTGTTTGCTGTGTTTTCATAACAGGTTACATTTAGGCTTGTTCAGCTAAGTTTAGTGTAACTAAATTTTAACTAACTAAAATTAACTAAATTAATATTATATAATATGTGTTAATTTTCTTGTTTTTTCTCGCTTTGAAGAGCATTGAGTTTCATGAAAGAGGAAAGAATCATAAAGAAAATGTGGCAAAAAGAATTAGTGAGGTAACCCAAATACCTTATTTGCACGAATGCTTATTTTTAATCTCTTTCATTATCAGACTTGTTTAATTTATTCTCTTGATTTTTTTGTTTTGTTTTAGATTAAAAAGAAAAGCTTGGAAAAAGCAAAAGAAGAAGAAAACATGTCAAAAGAATTTGCAGCAATGGAGGAGGCTGCAATGAAAGCATATCAAGAGGATTTGAAAAGGCTTGGAATTAAGCCAGGTAGTTCATATAGCTGCCAAAGGGCTAAAGACAGAATTGAAAGAATATTGAAAAGGAAAGTTTTTTTCTTAAATTAGGTTTTACGAACATGAGAGGAGGCCTTCAGGACTATGTTTGCTCATTAAAAAAAAAAAAAAAAAAAAAGGAGTCTGCAAATTGCCAGTAATGGAAATTACAGTGCAGAATTGTTTTAGCTACAGTATCCTCTGTTCTGTGGAACAATCCAATTTGAAGGAGCAAAACTAAACAATGAGATAACAAAAAATAGGCTGTAGTTGGTGCTTTGAATCAGCAGTGCAGCCTCCCTTAGTTAATTTTGTGTTTCACTTTTGCCAGTTGGAGACAAAAGTGCTTACCGAGTAGGAGAGGTTGGGTTCCCACTGATGTCAAGCAGTGGAGATGAGAATCTCCTACTCAACTTGCAGTTCAGCAAGTACCTTTGTTCTGTCCATGTGAAGACATATTATCCTTTTTTAAGAAGTTTGTGGTTTCAAGCTCCTGTAGAAAATTTTCATAACTCTTTTAGTTTCTTTTTTATTGTTGTTTAGTTAGAGCTCATTGGTCCTTACATTTTTTCTCTTTATGTTACTCATTTTTTTGATATTTGAACTTTCTTATAGAATCATAGAATAGTTTGGGTTGGAGGGGACCTTTAAAGGTCATCTAGTCCAACCCCCCTGCAATGACACTATAGTATTGCTACAATGCAAGATTTTTTGAATGTAATCTTTTAATTTTACCTGCTATGCGTGTAATAGAAATGAGTGAAAATACTCATAAGATAATTTCCTATTTGCTGTTGCTCAAGAGTGACTAATATTTAAGCTCAGATTATTACTCTTTTTATAAAAGGCAGTATTATTTTCTTTAAGATGATGTAGGTCCCAGTTCGACACAGAGTAAAACACAGAGTAACACAGTGGAAACTAAAGGAAAAAAAGAAAAGAAAGAGAAGAAGGAAAAGAAGGAAAAGAAAGAAAAGAAAAAAAAGATGTCTCAGGACACCTCAATGCCACCAAAAATTGAAACAAAGGACTGGGTGCAAGGATTTTCTCCTGAAGGCTATACATACTACTACAACACCAGAACAGGAGGTAAAAACTAGTGAGGAGCAAATGCAGATATAGTTATTGGATATAAATGAGAAAAGACTACCTGCATGTCTTTACTATTCTGCTCTCTCAGTAGTAAGCTGATTATTAAAAAGTGAATAATTAGATGGAGTTTTGATATTTAGCATTCAAGACTTAGGCATCCAGAACTTCAGACCGGTTTTGCTGTTTGTTAATAATGGGAAAATACAGTAATTCCACAATTTGTGGAAATGCTTAGCCTTTCAGAAGTTAAGTACACAAAAGGCAGCTGTAGTCTTCCTAAAGAAGCTTTTTGATCAGGAATGTGGAATAACTTTAATGCACCTCAGTAAATGAGAGTGGTTATGGATTGCTGTCTGATTGTTTCTTTCCACATTTACAGAATTTATCTAACTGTCTGACTTCTGTTGAGGGGCTATGTGTTAGGATCTACTTCAGAGCATAAAAGCAACCCTCTTTCATGATTAATGAGAATATTACAAACTGTTTCTTATAAATCTAAGGATTGACATTAGTGTTTGCTGTAGTCTTTCCTCATACAAGATAACTTCCAAATGGTAAAAACCGTGTGTGTTTAGGTTCTTCTGGCCTATGCTACCATTTAAAAAAAAACACAAACCCCTTTTTGTACCAAAATTCCAGTATCTATGTATCAGCCATAGTTTAATAGAGTCTGCAAGGTGGTCAGTCCCAGTAAAGCCAACTGTAATTATGATACTTTGGTTTATTGTTCATACCATAGTTTAATCAAGGATAATTTATATTCCAGGAAGGTGTATCTATATTGTTAGTGCATACACACCAGTGTTATAGCATCTGTTTTTTCTAAAGATTATGAAACATAAACAGAATTGAATGATGGGTGAAATATGTTTTTGTTTTTTAAGAATCACAGTGGGAGAAACCTAAAGGATTCCAAGGCAACTCTCAAAACTCGCGAATGGTAATCAAATACTGTTATTCATACTTTTCTTTGTCCCTGTAAACACTTACCAGAAATAAGCCAAGTAATGTGCAAGTCTTCTGATTGCAGAAGATAAATTGTTTGCTCTTAGTAAACTAAGGAAAACATAATTTGAGTATATAGAATGTTTTATGATATACTTGATGAAAACTGAAATTTTACTATAGAAATCTTTTTTGGCTAATTTGTTTATCAAGGGAAGAGAAATGATAGTGGTGGTTGTGTTTTTACAGAATATGCTTTTTTGGTGCTTCAGCCGATAAAATAGAAAGCTTTTCGGAAATCCTGAATAAATTCTGTTCAACATTTTGTGAATGAAATGTAATTTAAAAAATTAAATCTTACACATTTTAGATAGTTAAGACTCCTTCATCTCAGGAAACATTGAAATTGTGTTGTCAGATAGTTAAAAAAAGAGAGTGCCTAATTTTTTGTGTTTGCTTTAGCATACAGTTATGTGATAACTTGTCTTTTTCCTGGGTTTCTTACAGTCATGGAACCTATATGCAAGCAACCTTTTAGCATGTTACTCTATTTTCCTTATTTAAAGCACAGGAAAACTTGCAGAATAGTCCAAAGACAGAAAGATTTCTTATTATTATTAATGGGCTTTCCCCGATACTTATCAGTTGAGGATTTTTGTGCTACATAACATTAAAAATGGGATTTTACAATGCTCCTGTGAAGTGATGTTACGTTTTCTCATTTTCAAGATAGGTGTCATATGTACAGTATGATTTAAAGTCAGTTTTGTTTGCTAATGTTGGAGACCAAAAAAACCTGGCTTTTTCAGAGTGCTTCTCATTCTGTAGCTCTACGTTGCTGCATCTCAGAAGATAGCCTATGCTTGGTACTGGTTTACTTACAGTCAGAGGAGAAAATGGTTATCATTGTGTATATTTTTAGGCAGTTGAATCAATTCACAAAGTGTACATGAAGTCTTGTGTGTATTCCATCTCTTGTTAAGACAGTGTTTTATCTTAAAAATGCAGGCTTTTTCAATCCAGTGTTCATTCCCAAGAGACTGCACACTTCATGTTGGAGCTGCCCGTCACATGCGTCTCTGGCTTTCTGATTCCTTTATCCTGTGGTTTTGCACGACTTGTTAACCAGCACTTCAGCTTTTATCTTTTCAGTCAAGGCGTAGCTTTGCAATATTTATAAGCCAGTCTTACTGTAGCCTTCCACTGAAAGAGGTGGTCCTGTGACAAATCTTGTATGGTCCTTGGTGCATATTTGCCCTGACAGTGAACTAATTCAGGGTGTGAAGACATCAGAGCTTAGGTTAGTGCTTTGCAGGCTTATTTCCTTGCCATTAGCCCTCTTGTTTCCCCATTAGGAGAAATGCCGGTGCAGGCAGAGCAGATGGAGGAGAGAAGGAGCTCCCTTCTTGGCAACAATTTGAAGTTAAGCTCATCTCAGCTATATCATAAACACACACCTTCAGCCTCGGCTATCTCTCTAATGCCACACGACTGTATTTTGCCATTCCTCCCTCACCCTGCTCGGTGACTTTGTGGTGTCTTGAGTTATTTTCGCTATTGCTAAAAACAAGCATTTGATTGCTCCCTTATTTAGTCTGAGCTAAAGATATTTGGAACATTCCAGAACTCTAATGAGGACTCACTGCCCAGAAATGAAAGGGCATGCTTGAAATATGTAGTGAAAGTGAGATTCACAGACCCTCCTTGTTTTATAGCACCTTCGTAAGAGGTGGAGAGAACAGAGCAATGAAAAGGCGTATTGAAGACTACCTATAGCATCAGTTAGATTTACATCATGCTTGTTAGCATTTATGTAGTAGGATACTCAGTGTGCCTAGTGTCAAATATCTGCTAAGAACCAGGTCTAAAATGCTCAGGATCTAACTCTAACAAAAAGGATAGGTTGCACTTAAGACTAGGTTTTTGTCCTCTTTCTACTTACATAAAATGAATTTTCCTTTTGCTTCTTTTTTTGAAACTAGCACACTGAACTTTTGAAAACAAAACCTTGAGGAGACTTGCTCACTGAAGGTTTTTCTTGCCTTTGCCTTCTCTGAACCTGCTGGTACAATTTTTCCTGTTTACAGAGCGTGTGTGAGAACTCTGACTTCTGATTTTGTTGTGTTTTTTAAAAAGCAACAAAGTTTTAATAGACTATTAAACAAATGTATAGGTATGTGTGTGCAAAAGCCTATTTAGATGTGTGTGTGTCTGTATACACGCACACATAGACATTTATTAATGCAAAAACAGCGTATGGTGAAGCTGCGTAGATGTCCTGCCCAATACAGGGGAGTGGGCAGTATTAATACCTAAGGAGCTGTGAAGTAGTTGTATGTCTAAGTGTTGGTCAAAAGCCAGTTTTTAAGGAAGATATTAAGTCATGTGTAATGACTGGTTATCTAGCTGTGGCTGATTCTGCAAAACATCTGTATTTTAATTACACATCCACAAAGACACACCAGTGACTTCTGCCACGTTTCATATGTATTTATTAATCAGTAGGGAAAAACAGTGCTTTGCTGAAATTGGTGCTTTACTAAAGTAGTAAATTCATTGGCATACATTCTTCCATACAAAGTTTGATTCTTCAATTATTTTTGGTGAAGATTTATTTTGGGATAAATTTTAGAAAGGGTTTTTTGTTTATGTTCAATTTGTGGTAGTATTTATTGGTATTGGTTTTCTGTAGCCTTCACAAAACTCTGAGCCTTACAGTGAAATTTTTTATGAATCTCTACTAAAGGCAGTGACACAAACAGGAAATTACAACCTCAGGGGTGAATGCTTTGGAAAATAAAAAACATGTAAAATGAAGGCCTATATAATAATTTGAACTCCATGGCAACATTTACTGTACTGCCTCATACTAATTCTAGACTGTTTGAAAAAAATTGTGTATGTGCATTTTCAGTATTTTAAGTTAAGCAAGTCAATCTCATTTGAGTCAATACTTTCTAACGCTTTTAGGGGTTCAAGCTTTAAAACACAAAAATCACCACAAACCAAAAAATACTCAAGGGTTGAATAGTCTTACAAATGATGCTTTGGCTGATCCTTAAAACTTTTTTAATTAGTTCCTGTATCTTTTTCTTAGGCAGCAGAGTGGGTAGAAGGTGTCACTGAAGATGGTCATACCTATTACTATAACACACAAACAGGAGGTAAGGAGAGCTTGTTTTCCAGTTAAGCTCTGTTTCAGAAGGGAAGGTTTTCAGAGAAGCATTTTATTTTGCAAATAACTGCATTTTAAGGCCATTGCTAAGTTTTGTGTTTTTTAAGCTGCTACCTTAGTTGAAATATACTTGTTGTTTAAGTCAGTACTGGCTTTTACAGCTCTATTGTCAGTGTGTATTGTCAGCACATTTGTGCTTCAAAGGTTTTTTTAGGCATCCAACTTGTAACTCTAAAGTACGAGTTCTTCTTTTCTACATATATATTGAAATTATAGTTTGGAAGGCAGGAAGTGGCAGGATTTTGTTTTGACAGGTATGTAGGACTGAATAAGAATCTCCTAAACTTCTCCTCTTGCTGACATAGCATTGATAAGACATAGCAGTCCGGAATCTTACCTCCTACTTCTTTTCCCCGTTTTTTTCCCCTACATGGGGAACTGTGTGGTAACTCCCTGGGAACAGGCATCTGTTTTCTAAATCTGTTTGAATCATTTTAAGGTCAGTGATGCTTCTCTGGAGAGCAAGTGATTTTATGCTGGCTATGAGTTTTCCTTCTGCTGTTGAGTATGAAGTGGTGTTCCTAACAATGCCAAGAATAGAAAAAAACACCAAAACCTTTCAGGTTTTCAACATGCCACTCCCTTCCCAAATGATTTGTGATTTCTTCTTTTGAAGGGGAAAGGAGATGCTGGTTATTTTTAAACATTGCCTTCTAAGTTCAGATACATTTTATGCCTTTGGTTGTGTTGTTTTTTAAAGTTCTTCATGGACACATGACACTCGTGAAGAATGTCTTTGTAATCATCGTATTTGGTAAAGTTTTGGCCTGTGAGATTTTAAAGTGATCCCTTACTTTTATATAGCTGTAAGTGTCTTGGAAATGCTTGAAAATTACTTGTCAGTTCTGTTAACGCTAATCCCATCCTCTGAAGACAAGACAAATTTGTAAGAGGGAAATAGTCGTAGTGTCTCATCTCAGGCATGTAACTTGGGAGACTGGTATCTCTAGGCTTAGCGCTATAAGTCGTGCTTTGGAAGGCTGCACCTTATGTGGCACCTAGGAAAGTGAACCTTCTCAGTTACTAGTCTAAAGCTAGATGACAGCAGTACCCCAAGAGACTGTTCTGTTCATGCAAAGTCACTCATTGCCAGTTTCTTACACCTTTACTTCTTCAAGATGCATCTAGTTGCATACCTGTTAGTTGTTGTTTTCAGTTAGGGATTTCTTTGGAAATAGATAAAATAATTGGAAAAATAGTAGTTTTATTACATTTGAAAGCTTATATAAAAATACAGATTGAAAGTTGGTGTACTTTTGCCTTATTGTTACTAAAACCAGTTTTAAGACCATTGAGTCAACCTTTATTTAAATATTTCCCCTCAGTACATTTGCTGCAATACTACCTTTTAATTGAAAATGAGGTCGTATCCTGTGCAGACTTTGATGTTTTTTCAGATTGATGTTTGTATTTCCTTGTTTGCTTGACAGCTACTTAATTAGAGACCAATGTTACCAAGTAGCACAGGGAAGGGGTTTACCTGCCCAGAGAGCTGAGGCTCGTAGTTACTGTTCTTTACCTTATACTGTCTTTGTAATCAATGGACAACTCAAATCAAATATGCACCTCTAGAGGGCAATTTGTCCTGTGTAAGGATGAGAGGGACCACAGTCTTGCGAACTGCAGTTTGCCGTGTGTGATATTTTTCTTAAGCGCTAATTAAAACAAGCTTTGTCAACAGTGAGCTCAGCTGTCATGACTGTATCTCCGCTGGGAAGTGGAATGTTATCTTTCTGCTTATGTTTATTAAAACAAACATACTGAACAAAGGCAAAAGCCTTGTGCTGAATTATTTGCTGTATTTTTGCATAAGGCAGCACTGCTTCTGAAAGGTAATGTTGTCAAAGCAATAACAGGTCAGAAACATAAATAATGTGGTTGTTCAAACATCTTGGGCAGTATCCACATGGGAGAAACCGGATGGTTTTGTTTCATCTTCAAATGAGAAGAGTCAGCGTGACAAGCGTTCTGAAGAGCTTGCAGAAACAGATTCCAAAGCATCTGAATCAGACTCGGAAGATAGTGAAAATGAAGCACAGAGTTCAGAAAAAAATTTCAAGGTACGTTTTCAGATTTATTTTATATACAGTATTAGTCTTCTAGCATAAGATGATTTCTCTTTTATCCCTTGTGGTAGGCTGTACTCGTTCTAATGAGGTTCAACCGTACGACTGAAAGTAGAAGTTTTAACTTCTTTGAATAGTAAAATGAGTCTTTATTCAATTATTTGGCCCATTAGAGGCATGGTTCCAGAATCAAAAGCATGATCTTTCCTCTAGCCCACCAGGGGTAGCTTGAATTTTGCAAGAAATGTGATCTCCTCTGAGAAGGGTCAGTGTCATCTCCCTGAAATAATTTACAGAATGGTTTGGATTTCAGTGTGAGGATGACTTCAAACTTTCATTGGTAAATGTGACTGCCAAGAGACCTTCAGGGAATGCTTTTGACTGAAAATGACGTGGTTGTTTCCTTATTAATTGAGATCAACATTGGCAGCATATAGTACAAAATCTGTATCAATTCTATATTTTTGTCTTCAGATTTAAAACAATATAAAGGGTGTGATTATGGCTCTGGCTGGGTCAGATATTTTTTCTGGAACTGGTAGTTCAGAGCAGGCAGAGACAGTTTAAATGGAAAATGTATTCATAGACAGATGTTAATTCTGAAATACATACTTTTGTATTACTGTGCACCGTTATAAACTACTACCAGGTACTGGCGGTAAAGAGAGTGTATCTGCATGCACAGAAAGCTGTATGTGAATTTTTGCCTTAAGACATGCTAAGGTTTGTTTTAAGTAAGTTTGTGTTGGCTATTCCTTGCTAATTTCAGCCTTGATAGATGGGATTTTCCAACTTTAACTTTTTGTAACATTTAAAATTTTATTTCAACTCTGGATGTGATGAAAGCTCAAGGAAAAAGTGTAAAGATTTTATTACGAGTTTATTGTTTCAAGTAACTCTCGGTTGAAAAGTATGAATAGTAGATAATAGTAAATAAAAGATATAAAATAAAGCTACATTGTGTTTTTATTTAGGCATTTTTGCTTAAGGTGGGTTTTTTCCTCTTTAGAGGAAAGGAGATAATCGTGAAGGATCAGAGGAAGGGAAAAAATCTTCCAAAGCTAAAAAGTTAAGTCCTTATGGGAAATGGCGAGAAGTTAAGCCACAAGAAACTGTTGATAAAGAGGGGAGTACATCAGCTTCCCAAGAAACCTCTAGTGATGCACCTAACAAGACCAACCCTTATGGAAAATGGAAACCAATTACAGAAGAAAAAGAAGAAGAAGAAGAAGAAGAAGAACCCAGGTGAGGATCTTTTTACCATAGTTTTTTTTAAACTATTTTAATATTTTCTTAATATTTGTTTCCAGAATACTGGAAAAAAGCTGAAGCTTTTTCTTCTGAATTCTGACAGAGTTAGCACGGCAGTGACTGATTGGAAACATAGCCCAAATACAGTTCTTCCTGCAGCGATTATTTTAATTAATAGCTCTCCATGGGGGATGGTGGTGGTATTTTGGTTTTAGGGTAGAAGTTCACCATGAATACAGCGTAAACTGAAGTGATTTAAAGGATCATTTTCATCCATCATTTTTCTCAGAGGCTGAGTATCAGGTTATGTTCCTCAACATCGTCTCCTTCAACAGTCTGGTTCAGCTGTCTCAAGCTCTTGTGTCTGTTTTTTCAACTGCTTCCAGCCTCGGAACAGCATAGGCAGCTTTCTCAGGACCTCCAGCTTCCAGGCTAAATTCTGTTTCTTTCTGATGAGTAATTAGTTGGGCTAACTCTGCCTGGAGTTCAAGATCTATCTTCATCTTCTAGGACCACCAGCAACATTATCTTGATTGTACTGGGTTAGCATTGCTTTGAATTCCTTCCCTGTGGCATCAGTAGTTGCTGACATCATGAGTATGCTTTTTTAGACTCCAAGCAATTTCTGTGTAAGCCTGGTATGTCTGGCTGAGTTACTTCCACAAGCAGTGAATTATTTCTCTCTTTGTGGTGTTGTACTAACTCTGACTGTTCAGCTGAAGGACATAGCCTAAAAGACTCTTCAAATTTTTGTCTTTTCACCCAGTATTGCAGTAAAAGAATTCTGGTTCAACTGTTTTTCTTGTTCCCTGATTTCCCTCATTTCGAAACAAAGTTAAGCAAAAACAAAACAAAATCCACTACAACCTTTTCTGCTGTCACTATGGGTAAGTCCTGGAGGCTCTTACAATGTGGTGGGAGATACTTTCTGTAATGATTTAAGTAAAGAGATGAAAGACAAAACGTGTAACCTAGTTATGCCAATTTTAAATCTGGAAGCTGTCCCTCTCATGTCTAGCCAATGTACCACAGATGTTTTCATGACATGCATCTGATCAGGATGCTTGGTTTGGTTTGTTTTACTGCATAATGCCTGCGATGGTTGTTTGGTTGTGGTTGTGTTGTTTTGGTTTGTTTTGTGAAACATGCTGTCTTTTGTGGCCAGTTTCCTGTGGAGCCGTCTAGCAGCCTGGAGAAACTATGTTTCGGAGAATGAAAAGAGTCTTCTCCCTCATACTCACAGCATTCTCCAGCATTTTAGTTCTAAATTATTCAGCAGATATTTTGAACAGTGTCAAAATTCTAAATTAAGCACTGATACACTTCCTTGGTCATGGTGATGTTCACATAACACCTCCTGTATTGGACCAGCTAACCGCTCCTTGACTCCAGAGCTGATAAATTATTTCAGGTTTTTAGAAAGCACTATCCAATGAAAGGTGCTTTTAGCTGCTGAACGTTACATACTAGTCTATAGGTTAACACACAGGCCTGAGAGAGACATACATATAAATGAGACAAATGCAGTTGTTCATGATTTACTTTGAATTGAGACTAGGTCCAGCGCCAGCCACTTTCAGGAGATTTACATTTTCAAGATACTGTAACAGTCACAGTTTCTTGACTTGCTTGACTTGCAGTCATTCTCATGGTTCTTGTGTGGGTGCTTGAGCTGATGCATGTCTTCCTTGAAGCACAGGACCTGAAACTAGGTGTAGTACATGAGTTGACATCAGACTAACACTCAGTAGTACTGAAAGATTTCTTCTATGAATCAGCCAGGAATACAATCTGTATCTCTGTGCAGCAGTGTTAACACTGGTGTGATTCCTGATGGACTTGTGATTTAGACAATTTTCTGCAAACTGTCCAGTTGTTCTCCATTGTATGTTTGTGCCACAGATTATTCTTGTAAAACGCAGTGTTTTGCTGTTGACCCCTTAAAACTGATTGGTCATTTTTAGACAATGTCTTTGATTTGTTCAGATCAGTAGTAGCTGTGATCCTGTTCTCCAAAGCTGCTTCTCCCAACTTGGGGTCACTGGCTGATTTGGTAAGCGTGTTCTCTGTTCTGTCATGCAGGCCCTCAAGGAGGGACACTTGCAGAAAATTACTTAATAGCATTTTGTTGGTGAACGATTGCTAACTACCGACTGACAACTGTCTTTCAACCGTCTTTAAATTTTCACACATGCAGACCTGTTGTCTTTTGCAGGGCTACTTACATGATGAGTGCTTGGGCTGTGCTATAAGCTCTGTACAGAATGAGGTCTTACTTTTTTTACTTTTACAGAGAAGAAACAAAGAACGTGGTTTTTTTTTTTTCTTGATCCCTGTCATGATGATGATCTTCACTAGAAGACTGCATCTAGCTCAAAGCTGCTTCGACAATTAAATATGGGTGTTAGTGTCTGCAGTAAGCCATGTTCTCTCCATGTAGATTAATCCTTTTATGTTTTCCTCTTTTATCCCAGTGAAAAAGTGGACCTGGAGCTTCCTAGTGCAGAGAGTGAAAATCTTTCACCTCCAGTGCTAGAGGTTCCAGAAGATGCAACAGTGATATTTAAAGAGAAGACAGTCACCTCCCTTGGAGACCTGACAGAAGGGGTGCCAACATTTAAAAAAAGGAAATTTGAAAATGGAAAATCTAGAAACTTAAGACAAAGACTAAGTGATCAGTAATACTTAAGAAATCATTTTAGATTCTGTTTAAGGTAGAGTGAATCAAAAGTTTAATATTTTAAACAGGCTTTTATAAATAAAATGTTGGATAGAAATTAAGGATTTATAGGTATTAAAACATGTGAGTTGTAATATTTTTTTGTTTTATTTTGATGTGATTGATTTTGGAATGGAAGTTTGTGTTATATTACTTATGCAATATTGTAAATACATTTATTTTTTATTTTAGCCATGACATCAAAGTTCGATTTGTTCTGTGTATGCTGTTTTAAATACATTGCATAAGATTTTTTACTCCTTTTCTAAGTATGGGAGAATGTAGTGATCCTTCATCTGGCAAAAATGATGCAGACCATTTATTTTTACAGAGTCACTGGATCAGTGGCATGTACTAGAAAGTAAAATCTAAGATTGTTTGTGTGGAGTAGTTTCCCAACTAATGAGTAGAAATACTGGGCTTACTAACCTTTGGCTAATCACTTGCAAAAGAGTAGGTGGTGAGACTGCCAACATTTCAAAGAGATCATTTGAAAGCTATTTTTAGAGGAGTTAGTCATATCAGTGCCACTCATCCCAAATGACGTTCTGAAAAATTATTTGTGTACATGCATGATAAATGTATTAAACCTCTGCAGAAGATTTAAACCTGATGAATCTTAACTTTTAATAACAGCATGAGGGGAGTAGATATTTCTGTGGTGTCGTCGTGTTGTATTTTGCTTTGGTTTTGTCTCTACCTGAATTTTTCCTTCTTTTTACACATCAAGTTTTCTTTCTTTGGTCTTGTTTTCTTTCTGTCTCTACTGATATTTTCCTGAAAAAAAATTCCAAAGACCTGGCCCTGCTACAGCATGCAGCACCCTTTCTGAGGTTGACAGGTTTTGTCTGTTGATAAGAGGAGTGCATTGAATAGTTGCAGTGTTCATTAAGCTGAGAGGGGCTAAGTGTATTGAAGCTTCATTGTTCTCAGTACCATAGGAGAGGAAGACAAAAGATGGATAAGTAGAGCCAATGGATAAGTAGAGCCGATGGCTATACTGTCCAAGATGGCAATTCTTAAGGATTGTAGATTTGATTTCTTCACTTGGTGGGATTGGTCTGCATTTAGCATCATCAAGATTCATTGTCTGCATAAGAATACAGCTACGCTCATTGCTTCTCTAGGTATTAAACAGTGGACCATAAAGGTTCAAATCATGAATCGATTAAAAATATGTCTCTGTTCCTAAAGCTTACAGTGTTTTTTTCAGGAGAGTCTCAGACAAAAACAGAGGGTGCAGTTAAGACAGTTGTCAGAGTTCAGCTACAGCAAAATTGAGTTGGTAACTGCTGAACTTGAACTTCATTGAGAAAATGACTGTTAACGTGCTAGGTCAGCGGAGAAAGGAGTGCAAGACAGGGGATCTGGTTTGTCATGTATTACAGAGGAAGCTGAAGTGCTTTCTTCTATTCTGTGATGTCTTCTTTGCGCGTAGAAGAGAATCAAGTGCTGTACGTCATCCCATGTGTTTCTTTGGCTTCATCAGGGTGGTTGTATTTCTTCTGATGTTTGTTTTGAGAAATGTGAAAGTCTCCTGTAATATCTAGCCCTGGGTTGTCATTTAGAGGCGCAGGATGCGTGCTGGATGCTCTCACAGTCATACATGCAGGAATGTACAACATGTACTCCTCATGAAAGACCTCACATGCAAGGCTAGAAACAGAAATATCCTTTCTGCCCAGGAGAGGTTGTCAGGTTTGTTAAAAAACCAGATTTTTCAGGTTTTGTTCTTACTCATATTTGAACACTACTCCAGCAGCTAGGAGTCTGCTCTAACTTGAAGCCTCTGTGTGTTTGTGACCAGTGTATCTCACTCATTTCCTCCCAATTTACACAAGTATTGCCTTTCATCTAAGTATTTTTTCTTCCTCTTGAATCCATCATGTCTTTTCTCTTCAGAATCACATAAAGCATCCCTGTGTGACAGGACCTTCAGTGCTCCACCGGCTCTTCTCTTCATCCATTCCAGCCTGAGTTTGCCTAGATTCTATGTTAAAGGAAGATTAAGGCCACGTGTGATGTCACTAATACCTCCTTAGCGTATTGGAAATAACTCTTTGATACGTCCTTAAACCACATTTGCCTTTCACATGACTGCATCATGCTGCCTGACATGGGTGCCCTGTGATTTACCAGTACAACTAGTCCTTTCTATTCCTTTGCCATTTGCAACTGCTGAGTTAACAGCTGACTGCACTTTCCTTTCAAGCACAATTCTTTTTTCTTAAAAATTTACTGCTGGACTCATCCTGCTTCTGTTACTCCAAGCCTAAAGTATATTAATTTCTTTATGATCTCTGTAAAATTATTGTTTATTAGTACAGTTTTATACAGTAGTATAGTTTTTTTGGTAGGCTCCACTTCTACTATCCTCTGAAGAGGACATCTTTCCTCTTTTAGTGAGTGTGTCTTTCCTTAGAAAGGTTTTGTCACATTGAAGTGGTCATAGGCAGTGTTTTAAGATACCTGTAACTAAATTGCTTGAGCGGATGTTTAAAAACATCTGAAAATAAAAGTGTTCAAAACTTGTTTCCTTCAGGAGCTGCTGTTAGTTGTAATATGAACCAAAGAACTTTGTCAAGTACCGTGTTTAACAGACAAACCGAGTATTTACATTAGGAAAAAAGATGAAATGTCGTCTTTGTTCACTGCTCGTGAAGTTGGTTTAAATACCATACGCTTGCTTTTCCTGAAGTGACTTCTAAAGCCCACATTTCACAAAGAAGTACAACGCTTTACTCCTCACTACCTCTGAAAGTCAGTTTGAGATCGGTTTATTCTTTGTCCTTAAGTGTAGATTATAATAAGAGCCAGTTGAATCAAACTTGATATATCCAAAGCCACTGTTTAATTTCGCACCATGCTATCATCGATTTCCTTAATTGTGTCTCTAAACCAAATATTTTATCTTCAGTACAAAAATCTTGTCTTGTGTGAGATTTAAGGCAGACACTGCTTTTCCAGGACACCTGTTCTGCACAGATCTCTCACCCTTACATGCTTCTCGCTGCAAAATCTTCTGCCTTTGGAATTCACCATAGGAATCCTCTAGGTATTACCACAGTTAGGCTCCTCATTTGCTAATCCTTCCTTGGGCTGCGCTAGCTTTTGACAAAGGAATGTTCCTTCTACTGTTTCAGAAGAAGAGTGTTTTGTTTTCTGACTAATCCATTTTCTGTCATGCAGCATGTTTTTATCTGCTCTCCTGCTTTTATCGCAAGCTCCTTGAGCAAGGACTACATCCTTGGTTTTAGAGGCTGTCATAAACATTATTAGCAATACGAGAAGGAGAGTTGGAGAGAAAGGGGGAGTCACTGAAATCTCTGATGACAATTTCTTCTGTGGGATTTTGAGCAAATCAATTCAGGGCTCTGTATTTTTGTTTCCTTGCCTCATCTTTCACCTGGTCTTGTCTATTTAGAAAGAGCTTCGTAGTACAGGTCTTTGGTGTGTGTGGTAGGGCCTGCCTGAAGTTGGTGATGCTTTTAGAAGCAAACGTTGCATATATTAAAAAAGATTATTTTACTGGGCATTTGTTATGCCAGGAGCTGTGCAGAGACCTGCTTAATTTGACCCAGGTTATAGAATAATCCGTTTTCCTATTGAGGCGAAAGCAAATTTTGAGCCTTCGCTTGGGAATTTCCAGACTTTCCCAATAGGATAAAGTTCGGGGTTTTTGTTTGACCTGTGTAGACCAGATCTGTGCTGCAGCATCATCCAAGCCCAATATTCAGATTTAGAAGATGGGAGGGCTGGTCATTACATGAATTTGAGTTAACTTCACTAACCTGTGCATGTATAAAAACATTTTCCCCACCCCCCAAAGATGTTATTTCAGTGCATATTTTGGCATCTCAGAAAGGGAGTAAAAAAATATTTCATGCTGCTTGGTTTCTTTGATTTGCTTTTTGAGTTGTGCCTCCCCTGTTTAGTACTTTTCTTATTATTGTTGTCTTCCTCCAGCATTCCTATATATGCAAATCTCTCTATCACTGTTGTGCCGCGTCCCTAGCGTCCCCCTTCGGCTTATCACCTGCTCTACTGAGCTCTGTGGAAAGCTTCACCTGGTCTTATGTAGGCCACCGTATCTCCAGATCACAGCTCATGGCCAGCTCTTCTGCTGCCTGTTTGCCTCATGCCCTGACGAAGTACAACCGTACCTCTTTTCAAACAATACGCAAGCTATTTCAAGACCAACTACATGTGCTGTTTTGATTTTCTTGGTAATTCTTTTTCCCCGAAACAGATTTCATTCCATTCCTCCGATGGGGTTTGCAGCCCTTAAATCCTTCTGCTTGTTGGTACAAAAGCTGTCTGTGTACCTCCTGCTATCTGCTGCAGCAACCCTTGGGTTGTTTTGTCGGCCGTATCTCCTCAGTCTCTCGAGTCTACCTCTTAAGTCCTCTTACCTTCTACCTGCTAAACTACTTAACTTAGAAATCATGTTAACCGTTTGTGTGATTAACAAATCTAGCTTTGTGAAATGTTTCAGGATAGAGCTTGAATAAAAATTTCTGTACAAAGCAAAAAGTGTTGCAAATAATAAGCTGAAAAAGGCTAAATTTGCCCAAGAGGATTCCCAGAGAATGTCAGCAAATGCAGATTTCATTTTCCTTGTAAAAGCAGAAATAGTCTGTGTTAAAAACCATCAGAAAGCTTTGTACAGACCCTGGGCTCAAGACGGCAGATTTTCATGATGTGCTTAACTGGAGGTACAGTGAAGAACAGTGAGGTGATTGAAAAGCGCTTTTTTAGTTTATAAGTATTGTCTGTAAAGTTAAACAAACCGCTGGTTTCTTTTTAACAGCTTCTCAGTTGTAATTAAAAAATACTGCAAGCTCTTGAAGTGGAGTTTATATGAAAATACCAAATAAAGCTTTCATTTGAACGATCTGTATTACCGTTGTTCTTCTATTCAAGGGTTTTGGGACAACCTGAGAGATTTATGGGTGCATGTTCTGTTAAAAATGGGGCCCAGGGTAAATATAAACCAAAATAGGTATGTAAATAGGGAAATGCTTCTTTTATTTTGTGGTCACCAGCACAGTGTCTGGGCGCCTTCCAGTAGCGCATTAAGCAGTTACTGGAGATTGTTTTATTCTGTGCATCAATTAGGAGTAAGAAATGACCTGGGTTAAAATTCTTAATTTCAAAGTTCTGAACAGAGTTCAGGTAAGGGTTGCTATAGTTACTATTTAGTAACATTCAGAATATAGCTGAATTTATAAATTTTCTGATGGTAACTGATGGTGACTCAGTAGTATTCATATTTACTGGCCTTAAGAATGATGAGCAGTGCCCTGAGAGTTAAAGATACACACTTTTGACAGTTGGGGAATGCATGTAAATTATTTCATAACATTCCTTTTACTGAAGAAAATATTTTTGTCAATGTGATCTTTTGGCAACTTTTTTTCACAGAAGATGAAAAAACTATTCGACTGTACTAAGAAGCTAGAAAAAAAAAGTTATGATCCAGGCAAACAGTTCTGCCAGACTAGGAAATACATTTCAGTGCTGATGGCATTTGGTTATTTCTTCCTTTTAGCTAAATGAGAACAAGCAGCTTGCTACTTTGAGTGAATAAATTAATTTGTAGTTCCCATATTTCTGAGACATTCCCTTGTGCGTTCTGTTGATGACTCAATAAAAGTAATCGGGGTCGGGTACCAGGGCTGCTGTTCTTACGCAGGGGACAAGCTGTCATAAAAAGGGCCACTTCCAGGCTCTGTCTGGCTTCCTTCTTTGCTGGGAGAGGCGCTGCCACTCGAGACCTCGGCAGGGAAATGAAGGAGATCAGGAACTATGTTTCATGTCAATCACCAGGAGCTGAAGAGAGATGAAGCTGGTGCCTTGCACCAGCTGCGACATCACATCCACGCGTAAGGTCTCAGTTACATACAGCGATGATCGTCGGGGGAAGCCAGGTGGTATTTTGTTCTGATGGTTGTAACGCTGTTTGACAACGGAGCAGGAGGCTGCAGGAGAAGGCCGTCCCTACCAGAGGAACCTGCTCTTGCTCTCCTCTCCCACGACCAGCAGTGCTGTCCCCAGGGGCTGTGCGCTGCCTTCCAAGGAGCCACTTTCCCTTTCCTTTTCCTCCCCGTACTTTGTTACTGTCATTTTTCCTGCTAGCAGTTTCACTGCTGAAAGTCAGTAGGCAGCGAAAAGCCCAAGTTCAGAGTACTCCATCCTGAAAATGCCTCGGAGATGACATCGTTACACCCCACATCCCTCCCTCGAGGCACGCCAGCCCACAGCCAAACCCCATCACAACCTCTCAGCTCTTACATCCCACAGAAGGACTAGGGTGGAAGAACTTACAGTAAAATACAGCTTCAAATAATCTCCTAAGTTAGGAGAAAACACAGCTTCAGATGACGTTTCCTCGATGAGGAGAAGCAAATATATCTGGTTTTAGTAAAGCAGAGTGTTGCAGGCAATGGCCTCCTGTAGAAGTGGGTCTGCTCTATCAAATTCTCCCATCATAACTGAGCATAGCCATATTCTGCTGTCATACACAGGTAAGAGCGATTGCAGGATAAGATGAATCAAAGATCCTTCAGAATATACTGGATGAGGTTGGCAGAAGGGCTTTGGCTGCTAAATTTCAATGCCTGCACTGGGGACATCCAAAATTTAGTAGTAGAAGGGAGCTGCTTTCTGCTTTCTCCTTTCTCATCACTCTGCACAAAACCAGCAACAAAGAAGGGCCACAGAAAATTAATTAACTTAATTGCAAATATCCCTAAGGTCCTGCAGTCAAACCGTGACCATCTTTCTTCCAGTAAAATAAATGAGGCTCATTTTTTAGAAAGTGTTTCGATAGTTTTGCATCATAAAGAACCTCACAGGCATTAACTAATCCTAGAAGTAGAATCCGATTATTTAAAATGTGTACTTTGTTCCTAAGTTTGTTCAAGATATGTAATTAATAAAATAAATTGGGTTGCATCACGAAAGTGAACGTGGTAACTGGAGAAGCACGTTAACTGGATACTCTCCTCCTACAGCTGATCACAGGTTATTGCCAGTCTGTCAGCACTGTGTAAGGACAAGCTGCGTTGCCTGTCTTCCTGGAGGGGTCTTTTTTCTCAACTGCTTACTGCAAGAATTCAAAGTTCAAGTGTGCAAATGACTCTTAAATAGCATGGTAGTATGTTTCCTGATTGACTTATAGAACTATAAATTAAAAAAAAAAAGGGGAAACAAAAAACCCCCACACCAAACTTAAAGTTTTCATAATTAAAAGTGTTGGAAGCAAGTCAAAAGTTGTCAGACAAAGCTTGCTGATAAGAATATGCAAAAGAATGTGTGCAAACACACAAAAGAACTGAAAAATAATTCCAGAATTGAGAAACTGAGTATAGGTTTCCTGCTTTCTTCCTGGTACAAATTCTGTCTGTCTTAATATAGCTGAATAAAGTTAAAACTGTTGTTTGTTATACATACAGTAGTAAAAACTGCACAATTAGAAGAACTCAGTATTGAAATAATTATTTTTCTTAAAATATAGAACTGAGAAAATGCTGGGTATCACCGATAATTACAAAATAAATATGCAAATACAAATCAACCAAATAAAGGCCCAGTTTAAATTGTTAACAATGAACTGATTCTTCACCTGCAAAAGATTGTACAGAGCAGCTTTATAGCATAACCTGGGAAGAGCAGGATAAAGAGAGAACACCTTGATCTAGCAAGTCGACCCAGTTCAGCAGAGCACTTGCCTTATTTTTGTGCAAGGTGAAACACGTCGGTATTCCTGAAACGCTGCGCACCAACTGCTGCCTGCCTACGCACACGTGCCCCTCAGCACACTGCACAACGTGCGCTTAGGGGAAAACACGAGCACAAGTCCTGTGAAAGCCGAGCGTGCTCTGCTGATACTCGGATCGCCCTCAGGGACAGGCACACATTCCCAAAGACATCAAGGCAGAAACTGAATTCCAGAGCTACCCGATTTGCTAAAGTGCATCTACACTATGAACACGTTTTCTCTGCTGAGAAGCAGGAAGCTGCCTGTTATCCTG
>NW_010562886.1:27247-37018 GCF_000687285.1 Phaethon lepturus
CTCATCAACTTAATTTGAAACTGGAACACATACCTTCACACGCCGCTGCAGCACGCGGTCCCGACCCACCCTAAGCTGACCCAAGAATGGCTGGAAGGAAGCTGACAGGGTTCTCTCTCAAGATTCTGGCCCCTTGCCCGAGATTGTTCCCTTTGCTTTTCTATATTCGCTCTAAAAAGTAAAGCATCGTAGTACAGAGTTATTTTTAACGGGACTACATTTAGGAAGCTCACCCAATCAATGAATAAAAATAAGTAGTATCCATGAGCACAGACTCTAGACGATGTTTGGGGAGCTTAGGTTCTTTCACCTGGAGAGGAACATCTTTCACCCCTAAAACAAAACATGCACTACGTGTATTTCTTCTGCCCCATCACCACGATTCCCTATCCTTCCAGCTGCTATACAGTAAAGAGGAGTACTGCCACGCTGCCATGGTGGAAGGTATGTGCACACAGTACTCCAAACTTGTTCTTTTCTGCTAGGGCTGCTGTAATAAACTCAACCCATTTGCACCAAAATATAAAAAAAAAGAGTAGTATCACACACTGAAAAACAGAGGCATAGATTTTAATCCATCACCTAACAAATGCATGTTTTATTTTGCTACTGGACACAACACTTCTGCTTTAAGTCTACACAAGGTCTTCAGCTGCCTCCTCCTTCTAAAGCCTGCAAATTTTCTAGATATTCGGTGACAGCCTCTATCTCTGCAAACTCCAGTAGTCTGCTGATTAGCTTATCCAGTGCTTCTTTCCCATTTAGAATTTCCTATGAAAAAAAATAAAAACAGACAAAAGCATTAGTGACTGTGTATCAGTATTATTCTGAAACGCCGACTACTCAAACGGGATGCTCCTGGAATGCACTTTGCCTGGAGTCTTATCTTGGTGAAGCCATTTGCTTATCTTTGCAGCTCCCCTGTGTGAAAGCAACATGGCATGGTGCACAGCAGCGGGACTTCGGCTGGCTGCTGCTGAAAAGCACACTGATTCCAGCAACAAGAGGAGCTACCGGTGCCTTCCTGCTGTGCTTTCACGTAACCCATGTGTTTATGTGAAAATCCTCTGGCAAAAACAATCCAGGATTGAAGAATCTCATTGAAATGCTGTTTTTCGTGCCAAGAACTAGTTCATTTAGCAAGCAAAGCCCAACTAACTCCCGTTAGGCAGTTTATAGTTCCAGTTTCACTCAAGAAAAGTTAACTAGTTCCCAGTGCTAAGTAACTGAAAAGCTCAACTAACAGAAGTCATTTTTATGCAATCGTGGAACTTCTTCGCATTCTGCTCCACCATGGTATTTGTGTACCTACTCCCCACACCACTGAATATGAACCATGCCGTATTCAGCACGCCCTGTGTCCTCTGAAGTTGCCAGGACACCTGTGGGTACAGTTCGAAAAGCGTTGCTCCTTACACAACAGCACTTACAGTAAACTGGATACCTAAGCCAAAATACTGAAGGGTCACTCTAAACTTTGTCCTAAATTTCAAAACATTTTCGTAAATTTAATACACAAAAATGCATTATTAGGTATGTTTCCCTGTAAAAACAATAAATAAGATTTGAGCCATATGGAGAGATTTACTCAGAAATAAGACCTCAAGTAATCTTACAATGAAAGCAATCGGTTTCCATTTCTTTTAGCTGTGGCCTGTGAGGCAAATATAAAGGAAAAGTTTTTACCAAGCTTCAAGAATCTCAAATGTCACTCGCCCAGTTTGGGCGAGGAACTCACAGAGTATGCTGAGGACTACATGCTTGATCATTTTTCACTCATATAGTAGGAGAAAAATGCACAGAGAAGTAGGCCAGCGAGTTATATCCTGTGCCAGTCATCTTTAATGCTAGTCCACAACAAGGCAGGAAAGAAAGTTTTAAGCTTTCTACATCTACGGCGTTCTGTCAGAGCTCAACTGGCTATGTGATTTCCTCATATATATTAAATGGTTTTCACTAAGTACTAGTACACATAAGTATCTGACTTTAAATACTCTCACAAGCAACCATTACCTTGATATTGCGCGCATCGTACGAGATCCTGTGGTCAGTGACTCTGTCCTGGGTGAAGTTATAAGTACGAATTCTCTCTGACTGGGCTCTTGTTCCCAACTGTAGCAAAGCAGAAAAAAAAAATAAAGTTCCATTATACTGTGTTTAAAAAAAATAATCAAATACTACTCTAAAACAGCATACTTAGAATAAATTTTAATGGATCAGCCTGTTCCAACCACAAACCTAGTGGGCACTGGCTTAGCATATGGGTTTTTTTTAAATATTGGGGCATTACTGAATTGTATTATTTGTGATTCTGTATCACAGATCAAGTTTTTACATCCTCCAGTACACTTCTGTTCCAGGTCTGTAGCTGGAAGAATTACGTAAACTCTCAAAAGTCACGTAAGGCAAGAGGTATGTCTATATGAGTCCTTAGTCCAAAAATGTAAGAGTGTTTTTCTTTTTTCGAGGACTGTAGCTCCTACAAAAAATAATGAAAGTAGGCATCGTTAATAACAGAAGCAGCACAGTCGACGTGTGGCAAAGGAGTTCCACTAACACTTGGCTGTCAGAAATTAGCACTGGAAGAAGAGTAAATTAAGAATATGAATAGTAGTCCTCTAGTGGTAAAGTGCAAGAATGCAAGCAATTCTAGAAGTTTTAAAACAGAAATCCAAATGTAGCATTCTTGTGTGGTTAAACACTTCAATAAAATGGAGTATTAAACGCTAAAAACTGCTTAGAGAAATGTGTGTCTGCTTCAATGGGCTTTTTTCAACATTTCATCTGCACCCAACATGTATATTTCAAAATGAGGAATTTATTGAATGATACACTTAAATGTAACTTGAAATTATTGATTAAATAGTTAAACTGGAAACTTTGGAGTACTGAATAATTCTGTAATTCTGATGTATTTTTATTCCTGTCAATCACTGTTGAAGTTTGCACCACAAATGGGAAAATACTCAACGAATGGGAAACGAAGGATAACACATTTCAAGAGAAAAGCGCTCTGCAGCATAACTTGAGGTAACTCTTTTATGGAAGCTATTTCTTCCTTAATAGGTTACCTAAACCAGTATCAAATAACCTTCTACCTAACTGCATAGTGGCAGGACTGTTTATATACTTGTTTCTTTCAAAAGCTCTGTATGGTCTTATCAAATACTCTGTTTTAGAAACAGGTTAAAATACAACTTTGAGAACTTCTGAGCCTAGTTTTCATGGAAAATAACTTTTTACTGATGCTCTATTTGTGTAACCCTGGCCTTAATAGGGGGATTCAGTGCATGATGTTGAGTGTTGCCTTTTGGATAATTCCAGCTAGTCTTTTGACATTTTTCTTGCCAGCTGTACTTGATGTCTTTTTTTCATTGCCTGACAAGTCTACAACAGCGTTCAACTGGGATAAGTAAAAACCAGACCTACCATTTTACAATACTAGATTCTCCTTTGTAAGCACAGCGGGTTAGACGCACGCACTCACTTGCTCTATCACCGTCACTCAAAAAGATCAGAAACAAATCTACAACATAGCACCCTCTCCAAATTTCAGCAATCACATCATCTCACCTGCAGTTTTCTGGCACTCTGCTCTTGACTTAGTTGTTTTTCAATGATCTGCTGGTACAGCTTAGCTCGCAGCGTCTGCAGAGCTATTTCCTTGTTCATCTGCTGCGATCGCTCCTGCTGGCACTCAACTGCTAGTCCTTTACAGAGGGAGTCAAGAGAACTCAGATCAAAAGCCCATTTATAACAAAGAACAAACAAGCTAAATTAATTCTAACACATTAGGCAAATGAAACCTTCTAGAGTGCTGGTTTGTAGGGCCTTTCAGCTGTAGGATAAAAAGTCATTTTAACACACCGGCCGGAACCATTAGTATGTTTTTAAACTCTTCACAGCTGTACCAGGGGATTTGTTCAGTGCTACAGAGAAGTCAGGGCTATTTTAAAATGTCATGAAGCAAACAAGTTTCTGACATTGCCTCCAGAAAACGGGTTCACTCCAATTAGCTATCACATGTTAAAAATGCAATTTGCACACTCTATGGAAGCATGTTTAAAACAGTCTAACACAAGTTTTTAAAGTCTCAGTCTAGATAAGCTCTTGGAGGCTGGAAAATTCATTATTCAAGCAGAGAAGGCTATCTAAACAATACTGGTGAGTGTTGAACTTAACTATGAATAATGAAATAATGTAAAACAAAGGTCTTTAAAAGAAATTTAGTACTTATTTTTACTTCTCATTTGATTTCTGAAATAAAAAGGCATATCGGAAACAGCTGTTTTCAGGTCACTACTGGAATTTCCTGTGCCTAAAGAGATTCTGCATCTGGACAGACAGACAGCAGGTTACTGAATTTCAATAAAAACAAATCCCAAGAAAGACAGAGTGGACCTGTCTATACACCACCTTTCCATCAGTATATATTTTCCTTCCTATTCAACATACGATAGCATTATCTAGTACTGAATGAAAATCTTCAAGCCTGCTTTTTTCTCAGTCATGTAACTACACAGGTTCCAGCTAGGCAAAGCGCATCCTTGGTTGCCAATGGTCATTATTCCTGAAGGTACAGAGCACACAGCACTAATTATTTATACCTCTTCCATCCCATCCCTGTCACCCTCCATTTGTTCTTTCATCCTTCAAAGACACTGTATTCGTTAAACACTCCCTCTGAAAACACAACTGGCAAAACAGCAACTCGCTGACCGTTGTGCCACTGGTACATACGCCTTTTCTCACATGTTATCTTGGTAGAATAGGGGCAGAACCAGAAGTGGCTACTTCCTTCTTTTGGTATAAGACCCAACACTGCAAACTCACTCTAAAAGACAACTTGCAGGACCTGAAAACATAACTGGCAAAACAGCAACTCGCTGACCATTGTGCCACTGTACATACACCTTTTCTCACATGTTATCTTGGTAGAATAGGGGCAGAACCAGAAGTGGCTACTTCCTTCTTTTGGTATAAGACCCAACACTGCAAACTCACTCTAAAAGACAACTTGCAGGACCACAAGCTTTCTCTTCAGGATAGGGATGAAATGATGGGTGATTAGAAACACGAAATACAGACTCACCTGTGGGAAGGTGTACAATTCTCACAGCGCTATCAGTTTTGTTAACATGTTGCCCTCCTGCTCCTTTGGCCCTGAACGTATCTATACGCAAATCTTTGGGATCCACTTTAACATCAACCTAGAATCAAAGAAAATCACTACTTTCTGCTCATTCTAAAAATATCTGAATGTCAATGATACTGAGTGTAAAACAACAAAAAAAAAATCACTTCTCAAAAAATTGCTCCCTTACAACTGTTCCTGAATAACAGCTATAATTACTATACTTTAAAAAAATGCAGTGTCAAATATCTCTGCAAAGCAAGTGATGCTTTAAATATTTCACTTATTTTTTGACACTCTCGCTTCAGATCCTTCACAAAACAGGGTGTGTGTGTGTGCGTGCAACAAAACATAATCAACAACTTTTTGTAAAACCACTATCTTTTGCAGTGAGACTAAGGAATAAGCAAACAATAAAAAACTACTTCTAAACAGCAGCGCAAGGATCTTGTTCATGAGTCAAGCCTGAACGATTCTTGCAACAGTGCTTAAAAACATGTAACTGAGGAAAAAATGGGTGTACCCAGATCCAAGTAAGGATTGCAGCATTGGAAATACAAGTCCACGATGACCTGGACCATAGTCTGAGCTCAGTGAATGGGAAAGGAACATTCAGATCTGATCAATGTTGCAAGGAAAGCATTACAAGGAAGCAGGAGAATGTGCAGGGAAAGCATAAGGGATCTGGTTTTGTTTATTTTGTGTGTAAATTTCTGGTTTAAGTGAGAACTCTCCACATCGGTGAGATCTCAGACTAGGCAACACACTCATTCAAACTGAAAGCAGTCTGTCCCTGTTAAGAGAAGGACACCAATAATTTAAAGGAAACAAACAAACAAAAAAAAATCAAAAGAGCCTGCAGAATCACATTACTATGCAACACTGAATATTTTCTTGGATATATTCCCTGTCTTAATACATGATGCAATTTAAGATTGGCTTACTCACAGCAGCCACTTTTGTGAGTGTTGGGGCTGGAATACTCATTGAAACAATCATGGATTTACACGACATTTCAGGCAATAGCAGATCTCTGCAAAGTTGCTTCTGATGACCCACTTAAACATGTAAGGTACAAGAGCCAAGGACTATCGCCTTCCAGAGTCAGAGAACTTGTGGGTCACTTGCTGGGAATTGCAGAAAGCACTTGGGTATGAATAAGATCCCAGAACAGTAACAGTAACATGGTTTTAAATAGCACCTACTCCAATGCCAAAACGGGTGAGCAGTAATACTCTGACTTACCACCCTGATTAACATTAGTTTACCTCCTCTGGCTGAGGGAGGACAATAACTGACATTGTCCCAGTGTGAATACGCTGCATTCTTGATGATAGGCCCATCTCAGGGATTCGTTGGACTCGATGAGTCCCTCCTTCATATTTCAGATGCCTGTAGACATCATCTCCCGAAATATGAGCAGCGGCATGATGCAGCCCACCTAGAGAGACAGTGTGTGACAAATACAGCCAGAAACACTGCTTTTAATGTCATTGTCTTGATGGAATGTCTGAAGAACTACTGTACCTATCTCAGCCGGCGTATAGTTCACAATGTCAAAGGTCCAACGTTTATATTCTGCGTAGTTCTGGTACATCTCAAACATTTCTTTAGTGAACTGTTGGCAGATGTCTCCTAAAAATATAAAGGCGCTATGACATAAATAGCAGTTCACAAAATGGCAGGCAACAGTTTTTAGATTTAGCTGCAACTCTAGCCATGGTCATTAGACAGATTAATACTCTTCTTTAGAAAGTATTACTTTATACCATTAAAGTATAAAAAGGCATTAAGAATAACCCATAAGAGGTTTAATAAACTTGGATGGAGGTTTGAAGTAATCTTTACAGTGGGGACTTTGCTGACCTCCAGTTGTTCTGCCAGCTGTCACTTCTAATATGACATGACTTCTATCATATTTTTCCTTTGGCAAAAGAAGCTGGAAAAGCTAAAAAGGGGAAAAAAAAAAAAGAATGTCATTATCTCCTTCATGACTCTGTATCTCCTCTTAATCAAATTTATAGCCATCTGTCACAATTGCCACAGCCTAAGCGCACATAATCACTGATTTCTTTTGGAAAACTAGTAAGTACGACTAAAAACTGTCCAATGGCCATTGCAACTCAGTGCAGTCAGTGTGGAAACGGGATATGCCGGTGCATCCAGAGGAAAGCTAGCTGAAAATTCAATCCTGCGAAGTCAGGTGCCAAATCACCCACTCCAGCCCCAACTACCTATGAACACAATGTTATTAGCTATAACCCAGCCAATCTTTACATTAAACTTAGTTTTCAGAAAGTCCCATTTCGTATTATTTCAATCTGAACAGAGAAATGAGCCCAAACATAGAGCTCTCCACTAAATCATTTCAGCTTCTCTGCTTATAATTAATCTCCTCACTCATGGGATGATGTCATCTGACAAGAAAATGAAAGACTGCAAGTTCCAATCAGAAATCTTTCAAGAATGCATGCTGTGCTGCCACAAACAGTTACTAGGATGTCAAGTCAGGTCTCAATAGCACAGACTCACCATTTTTTAATCCCCTTCAGCATCTGCAGACAGACAAGCAAGCACACAAAAATAATTAAAATAACAAGCTTCTCAAACAAAATTATCAGTAAGAAGCTTACTAACAATTAATGCTGCCACTTCTTTTCAGGGAGAATAGAGAAGCTGGACTTCAGTTTCATTAAACCCAAGTGTCAGAGTCTATTGGTAAGATCACAAAGGAACATTTTTCTGACATCTTTATTTACAAAGCTGTATAATTTTACCTCAGGCTCACCTTTCTGCACAACATGCTGATTTTCTTATCCAGGGTTTCCTTCTCTTCTAAGGCAAGCTCTAGAAGTTGTTTCTCATCTCTGCTGTCTAGCTCTAAATTCCAACAACAGGAATAGATGTTAGCCAATCTCACCTAGCTTAGAGCAAATTAGAATACAGCCGTCCAAAGACATGCATTGCAGCACATAAAAGCTTCCAGTTGCATTTTGCCAGCATGAAAATATCAAATAAAAGCAGCCCAAGCCAGGATTCATATTGCTAACTAAAATGATTATATTTTTCAGCTGTGCTGGAAGGAGTAGCAGATATCTTACCTCTCAATCTCTACATTATGGCTCAAAGTCTGCATCAAATGGATGCCAGTCCCACCTGGCAGTTACTCACTTTCACTTATACTGGTGGTTATGTCACACAGGGGCAAATCCACAGATAGGAAAAATACATCAAAAACGTGCCTGCAGCGAAGTGCCTCAGTTTCCCTTATTCCACTTTTTCATGCAGCAGAATTTTTTGTTTCTTGACTTGCCCAGAAACACCCATATATTCAACAACGTGTAGGCAACTCATTATGGTGAGCACTACAAATAATGGTATGATGATAATAATGAGGTTTCTAACCTTCTGTCTCCTTCTAGTCAATAGATCACTGAGATGTGGGAGTTATGGATGCAAGTCACCAGATGTGGGAGAGCCTTCAACTCTTTGCTTTGCTTAAGGAGATTCCCTTCCCCTCTCTTGTGCATGTGAGACCACAACCTAGAGAACTGTGTCCAGTTTTGAGCTCCTCAGCACAAGAAAGGCATGGAAATACTGGAGTGAGTCTAGTTGAGAACCACCAAGATGGTCAAGGGCTGGAGCAAAGGATGTATGAAAAGAGGCTGAGAAAACTGTGTGCCTTAAGAAAACCAGGGGGAGGGGAGGTTTTATTGTTCTGTACAACTGCCTAACAGAGAGACATCAAAAAGATGGAAACAGTCTCTGCATATAGTGATAAAAGGAGACATAAACTGGAATACGAGAAATTCTGATTAGATACTAGGAAAACTGTTTTCACCCTAAGGGTGGTCAGACACTGAAACAGGGGCTCAGAGAGGTTGTAGGATGTCTATCTTTGGATATGTTCCAAACTCAACTGGACAAGGCCCTGGGCAACCTGCTCTAACTGGTCCTGCCTTGAGCAGGACATCAGACCAAATGACCTTCAGAGATCCTCTTCAAACTAAATTACTCAATGACTCCGTAATCAGATTGCCCCTTCCCACATTTTAGAGCTTTCTGCTAAACTAGGAAACACTGTCAGGTAAAGCTAGCAGAAGGTCCAAACCTTTTCTGCTGTGGAGGCTCCAGTTTACAATAATTAAAGATGCTGATCAGTTAGCATTAGATTACACACTAAATAGAAACTTGGAAGGCAGCTGGAGTCAAGTGGAAAACCTGCCACTGCCAAAATAGGAAGCACCCTTTCCTTTTCATCTTTCTTCCTACTGTTCTACCAGCTGAGGAGTGGCTCTGTAACTCATCTCATCAGAAATTAAATCAGTTCAACCCACTGAAAGAAAAAACCCACCCAAGTCTAGTTAAATGAACACATGTATTTTACCATGCCAAATGGAACCAGATTTAATTTACACCTGGACAATTACCAGCACAAACGGGGGAAGACAGCTTTGAACAGCTGGGAGCAAGAGCGAGGGAAGAAAGCAATAAAGAGGAGGAGAAAGTCTTATGCCTTGTGGCCAGCACAGAAACCATATGTTTGCCTCAGATGCAGCATAAAACTGGACACTCAACAACTGAATGCATCTCCTCGCCTTTCATGACCAGTTGCCTGAGGTCTGGATTCTTCAGCA
>NW_010562886.1:37049-41792 GCF_000687285.1 Phaethon lepturus
CGCAAGGAGTGCGGGCTCCACACCTCTGGGCATCTGGTTCCCGTTCACAGCAGCCAACACACACACACATTGACTGGTGGCCCCAGCAGCAAGTCTTAAGAACTAAATGGGCTGAGATGTTGAATCAGCTTTGTATACTGGGCAAGGACAGCAGCAGGTCCTCCATATCACAGTTTTTACTTTACGCTCTGGGGGCTTTTTTCTTTAAATAAAAGTTGAAAGATCAACACTTGAACCTGGCATCCCCTGTACATAAGGCAAGAACTGTATAAATTTCCCTACCAGTATGTCACATCTCCAACCCAAACTGGACACTGATCAAAGGCTTCTAGCTGGTCCAAAAAGCATCATTATGGACTAGTTAAATAAACAGTATCAAATTAACTACTGTCAGCAGAGGTAAAAGAATGGTCTGGTGGTGACCACCGAGCTTAAAGTTCAAAGGATTGATGTCCCATTCCAACCTCTCTGCAAACCCGACTTTAAGAATTCACTTAATCTACCCCGTGACTCACATCACCAGTGGCAAACGGGGAAATAGTATTTTTTCTGCTTCACTGAGTGTTGCAAATATAAAATCCTGTAGCAATTATGAGGAATTCAGGTACTACAGCGAAGAGGACCAGTTAGGGAGCTAAACAGAAAACAAAGAGCAGTCAAATGAAGGGAACATCTGTGTTTTAACTTCGCCACACAAAGAACAGTACAGGTAACATAATGTGGCTCCATTTAATTAACTTCTTGGCTGCAATTTTCTGTCATTCTTTTCTTTTCCCTTCTTTCAACTAGAAGCCACTCCATTCATCCACATAATAATTTACGGAATTAGAAGAATTTTTCATTATATTTACTTGATCCAAAAATAGCCTTTTTAAGTTGAAGTATGAATTTTCCAGTGTTTTCTTATTACTTTCTAATTCTTCCAAGAACATTTCTTTTTCATTGTTAAATTTTTGTCCCTCCTCACCTTCATTCCTCTTCCTCGTTCTCCAGTGAAGAGACTTGAGAGGGTTGGGGATTAAAACTTTTCAATAACCACCATTTTTTCCAAAAGCAAACATCTATTTATTGCTAAAACGAAAGAATACAAATGTTTTCCACCTTTGTAAACAAGTTACATTTTTACCAGCTTTATTTCAATATGGCTTTTACTGTTTTGTCAGCACCTCTTGGTTCTCTCTGAAAGGCACCATGAACTTGCACCCTCCTCCATTTACACCACTGGCTACCCATTTCTCCTGTTCTTTGCTTTTCCCTTGCTTCCCTTCTTTAATGTAAGCCTCATTCTCTCCAGGGCAATGTTTCCCTCTCTTGGCTTAATATCTATCTGTGTAGCCCAGTGGATGACATTTTTTTCTTTCCTACTGTGTGGACCTCTTCTCAGACTTCTAACATTTTTTTTTTCTCAAAATATTGCACTGTTACTTATTTTGTAAATTCTTTTACTCCCTGTATACTTTCTTATTCCTGAATGGTATCAGAAACAGCGACAATTTTTAATTCTTTTTTACCACAACTTCTACTGTAGCAGAGTATTGAAAAGCAACAGCTTCTTAGACAACCATCAGTTTTTATTCCTTAAAGGACTCCTCAAATATTTTTGAAGAAAGCTTTTGTCATTTAAATGGGAAGCTGACAGTTCAGAGCCTAAGGAAAGTTTATATACTTTGCTCAGTAAGTATCCATGAACTGACTAGATGGCATCACATTTTAAATAACATGGCTGAAGCCTGCATCTATCAAATGCATTAGGCTTGCTGATTTTTTTTTCTTCAGATCACACTGCTCTCGGTTCTACCAAAACACAACCTTAAACCAAACATTTCCAAACTGTTTCTGCTAGATGGATAGCCCTGAGGTTCCAGACGAGCCCCACTCTCCCCAGTTGGCTGTATTAAGACCTCAAACTGAAGTGAGGTGAGATGAAAAATGGAAGGATGTGGCTGGGTGCAGAAAGCCCTAACAGTGTGCATGCTCCCAGGAGCATGGGACCAGGGGGTGTTCCAGGGCTGGCTTAACTTACTTAAAAGGTTTCCTCAAAGGCTGGGCAATGAAGTTTATCGCAAGCAAAGCTACTGTTTTCAAAGAAGCAAGTAGATGTGTTCTTACCTCTGCACATAGCTTCTAACTCCTGAACTTCTCTCTCAGCCTCTTTGATTTCCTGAAATGCAGCTGCAATGGGGGACAGGTCGGCACATCTCCGCCTCAGGGTTCTTTCCTCAAAGTCATTTATTGAGTCAGCACTTAACAGATGACTAACCTGCTGGTATTCCTTGCTTAGAGTCTCCAGATACTTCTGCACAGCCTCATGCTTCCACAATGCTTGAGAATCCTGATGTTTTTTCCTATGCTGACTGTTAAAAGACAGAGTGAATCTAGCTGTGTCCAATAAAGATTTTGGCCTCCAAAATCCACAGTTGTGCAGTCCCACCACATAACCTATCTTCTTTACAACAGGAGGGAGAAGACAGCTCTGAAGTTGACCGTGACAATAGCAACTGGCAAGCAGGCTCTTGAAAAGACAAGCACTTTGGAAAGGTTTCATTTTGTTTCTTATTTTTCCACCACCTGAAATTAAAAGTAGACAGTACATGGACCAGTGTTATTATCTAAGAAAAAGAGAGCTTTTTGTTAAAAAACAAAACAAAACAAACAAGCACAATAACCGTATCAAGCCCAAATCCTGTTCTTGATTATACCACCACAAATGCAACCGTCATGGACAAAACTATTCCTGTTTTAGCCCTAGTTTGAACCAGAAATTCTTATCAGCACTGTTGTACTGCAGGTTAGAAAAGGTCTCTTCCCTCACCTCCTCAAACAATTTATTTATGCTGTGGAAAAGCTACTGTAGATGCAGCTTTACAGACAACAGCTTCATTTTGCCGTATGTCTCACTGGAAAAATCCATCCATTTCATGCCTTACTGGCGAAAGAAAAACGTTGCTGAGAGAAGACAGATCTAGAGGTACAGAATTCTATATAGAGAATGTATGAAATGTCCAGAATTATCTGCAAAACTATACCCACTACCATACTTTGGCAGGAGGACATTAGTAACATCAACCTGACCTTGCAACAGGTTAGTCAATAGGACTTGCAATTCGCAAGGAATTACTCACCCATATATGTACTATGGAAGACACAGGAACAGTGCTTTACGTCCCCTGTGTACTCCTTCCCATGATATATTTACATATAAGTGACATAAATATTTTCCCTCCAAAAAGTAAGAAGTTGGTACTCTGAAATACAGCCCCCGTATTTTTCTGAGACACTTGGCCTACAGTTTTGCAGGACACAGGCTCCCCTTAGCATCACTGTCACTCTAGGAAACACCTTTTCCTCTCCATTTTGTATCATCTACATTGCAAACTATGTTATGAATCCTTAGTGTGCTCTAAAAATTTATATTGGAGTGCAAGAGTCTACCAAGAGGACTAAATTGAAATAATTCCTATTCTAGGACTACTCACACAGAGAAGATCTAACAAATAAAGAAGCACTCTTTAGTATCTCTGCCAGTGCCACAATCCCATCTGTCTACTGATTTTTACAAAAAAGTGGATTCAGAGAAAATGAGAGCATGAAACTTTTGCAACAGGATCTCCTTGAAACATACACTTCAGTTTTCTGACGCGATTATTTTTTACTCATCAGTGACAAGACCTTCTGTGCACCTTCAGGCATTTTATTAACAAATTACTATGACATTCTAACCACTCAACTCACCGATTAGCCTCACCTATTTACTTTCATCCATTTGTCCAAAATGAAGAAAGAGCAATATGCAGTAAAACCAGAAGTACTGTGTCTTGCTTGGCTGGATGTCTGTTTTACTGCCCACAGGAGGAGGGAAGGACCTTAATTCTGCTTCTGCACTTTCCCCAGATCCCCCAGCCAGCAGGTGCTATCGAACTCACAGAAGCAACCTCAGGACTGCTTTAATGTACAGAAAGCCAGCGATACCCCTCATGGATTGCTCTAGTGACTAAAACCAGCTGGGATCATGTTCCCTTCACCAGGAACACAGCAAAAGGCACAAATCTGGCTCATCATCTACAACCCCGGACTTAGTTGCTTAGGGGTACAGGTAGGCTCAATTCCAAAAAACCTAAATCTGCTGGTGATACTGGAATTGCCCCAGATCAGCACGGCCCACTGTCACTTAGTCAAGTGCTAATCATCGTTAACTAATTTTAAAAATTAATATTTTAATTAATTATTTAATTAAATATATTAATTATAAACACATAATGAATTTTTTACTGGTGTCATTAAAGAAACGATGTGGTCAAATAGTAACAGATTTGTAGTATTGTTCCGCCTGAGCTCTCAGAAATGAAATTATCGGTTTAAAATGCCTAAAAACCTAAGTAATGGTATGACACAGACCTGCAAGGAAGTCAGAAATTTCAAAATAACTTTGCCATGTTAAATAAAAAAGGTATCTCCTTTTCAGAGAGACGTTGCCGCATTACATTTGTGCGGAAATAAGCACACATAAAACTTTTACAGAGCTACGAGCTGTAGATGACCTATTAACTGCTTTCCAAACCAGATTCTAATAACTTTTTAATGTGACAGAATTACCCCGTGCACATCACAAATCAAAACCAGTAAGCCAAAGCTTACAAAGACAACTGTAATTGTCTTATTAAAACAACAACAACATTGTAATTTCCAGACAGGAAAGAGTTATCAATATTGTGAACACAGTGAGAGGTTTTAAAAGTAACTTCT
>NW_010562886.1:41816-42119 GCF_000687285.1 Phaethon lepturus
AGTACCACAAAACAACAAAACCTGCCATTAACTCCGCGCCCGTGAATTCAGACGCACAACATGCAGGTACACGGAAGGGGGATGTGGTTCAATGCGCAGGAACAGCTCACGGCCGTGCCCCGGCGGCCACCTTCCGTACACCTCTGCCCCCCACCCCTACCCCGAGCAAACCCCCGGAAAGCCGTGCACGAAGCCCCGCTGGCAGCCCTTCCCCACTGCGGGGGTTACGGGTGGACGGGGAAGGCAGGGCTGGAGAGCGGGCAGGAGCAGCCGGAGGTCGCGCGGCGGCGGAGGGCAGCTGCG
>NW_010562887.1:0-14825 GCF_000687285.1 Phaethon lepturus
TATCTATATCTACATCATCTTTGTAGTTCATGTGGAAAAAAAATAAATAGGGGATTCTATAAAGTCTGCTGGGCTGCCATTTCAAAGTCAGGTAAAACAGCAGGGTGTGGGAAGAAGGGAGGGAAATGGGGACTGCTGCTCCACAGACAGGTGACATTTTGGAACAGAACAACATGAAATGGTTTCCTGGTTTCCTGTCAAGCATCAGTAAGACTGACAAGAACGAAAAATAGCCCCCTGAAGAAAATTGTTCCGTCCCAGGCAAATGACGGTGGAAGGACTTCTAATCCTTTGGTAAAGTGACAGTGGGGGATTTTATGCTGTCAGGTAGGTTTGACAGTGACAGGAAGAGTGACTCAGGAAAGGTGAGTCAGAGCCAGATGCTGTTGGGAAAATAAGTGCCCGACCCATGAGCAAGATCTATCGCTCGGTGCCTGCTTGTGAGTGCAGCCAGACAGTGGAGCACGGCTGTCCATGCACGGACAGGGACGGGCTGCTCCGCCAGGTGGGAAATTCGCTATCAAGAGGAATGGAGAGGGCCTGGGTGAAAGCCACTAGGAGCACAAGGAAGCATGTTAAGGCTGGTGCCACTGGAGGGAAAAATGAAGAAGAGCTTGAAGAAGCCTGGAAAGCAATGAGCGGTGTGGAGAGTGGTAAGAAATGCATCTCCCTGTATGTTTTGAAGCACTGCACTGGCCTCAGGACACCTGGGTCCCTCTCTGCCTGGATTTACTGCCAGCAGGTATCATGGAGGCAAGGAACTGATCAGTTAATCCTAAAACAAAAGACTGAAAGGGATATAAATTTTCTCCACTGGGGAAGAAAGCCAGCCTTTAAGTTTATGAGTTATTTCCAGTGACACTGCATTTGTAGGACCAATGCAGGAGTGCATGTGCCTGGATGGCTACATAAACTATCTACACTCTAAATTAGTATGGAAGGTGAATTTTATGGATGGGGCTGCTATGAAAAGCCTTGGAGTAAGGAAGAGTCTGATTGCTAAGAGATTGGAAGCACTAGAAATCTATGGAAGATCCTTTCCATTTTGGATTTCTATTTCCAGTTTCTCAGAGGCTCTGAGAAGCACCAGAACTTTTGGATCCCTGTGAGCAGAATCTATTTCTTCCAGACACTGTACATTTGGGCTGAACTTGTTCAGAAAAAAAGATAGTTATGAACTAATTCCCAGCTCTTGTCTTCCAAGCAAATTCATCTAACCACAACAGGCTTTTTCTCCAAAACCAAGGTTTCTAAACAGTGTTTTCAGCTGTCTATTTGATGATGCAGAAAATAACTCTGTAGGCAACCAAGCCAAAACCACATCTGCTAATGTCAAGGTTATATTTAGGTTAAGTTTAGCCTAATCTCGAGAGCGATCATTTTTCTCCATTGTCCTACAGGGAAATGGAGTTTCATTAATGAAATACATTGTAAAGGACAATTCCATTAGATGACAACATTAAGGGGCAGTACTCAGCTAGCAGCCAGTCCTATCAGTTCATTGAACAGCTGTGTTTGTATGGGGTTGTTTGCAAAATTTATGTTTGAGTTTGTTTTAACCTTACTTTATTGCTACTGGAGACACAATAGATCTTTTTCCATTACAAGTCATCAAGTGCCACATTAAAATCCAGCAGGAGGGGTGAAAATTCCCATACCCCTTCTCTCCACAAATCTCTGATTTTGTATATGTATATTTTTTGGAAACAAAAAAACCTTGCACTGTCTGAGACGTCTTCTTGTCTGTGAGTTGACAGAACTCTATTGCATCCATCCAGGTTCTTATTTTGCTTTTTCCCTATGACTGCGTGCCTGATCTTTTCACAGGATGCCCCATTTCTTAGTCCCCTGGCCAGGTCAGGCACATCGTGATCTATTCGTGGAAGGCCAACAAAATCCACAGAGTTCTGTAGGGAGGGCACCTTGTGCCTCCCTCTGTATCCCTTCAATGTCTACGTAGACTAAACATTATTTCAAGCATCCTCCCTGTTCTGAGCTTTGTCTCACCCCAAAATCCATCCCTCTGTTTATGGCTTCTCCTTTCTGCCCTCCTGCAAGGGAGCACCACCTCGCTCTCTACATTTTGCTTTTCTGCCCCACTCTTGAGTCCACTGCAGAAACCACATCTGCAGCTTAGAAGAGCCTTAGACCATATATATGGTCTTTTCCCAGTCTATTCTGGAGGCTTAACGTCATACCCTTCTGAGACAAGTCTGGGCTCCAGCTCTTCCAAATCCTTCCCGTAATCCAAGCCTTTCCTTCCTTGGTCATCTCATTCCTGCCAGAAACATCTTCTGTTGCAGCAGCCAGGTTGCTGGGTATGGTACTGTGGTAGTGTTGCCCTGTCCTCCATGTGAAGCTCAGTGCTCTGACTGAGCTCCCCTCGACTCTAGGTCACTAACATCAGCCATCACAGCTGTATCATCCCAGCATCCCCAGCATACCTTCTGTGGTACACCTAGGCGTTCATGCTGTGGTTTTCCCTGTGCATCCTACCCTGAGAATCAGGAGTCACAGTGCAATTTAGGTGTCCTGGCCTGCTGTCAGCAGCTTCGCTGTTACTACACATCATCTCCTGGATCGATGCCCTCCTGAGAAACACAGCCATTCTTGGCATCGTCTCTTACAGGCTGAATGCCAGGGTGTAACGCTCTCAAGTCCTGACACTACGTTATCCTTGCTTCTCCCTGTCCCTGTCCTGCATCTCTGGAAAACAGTCATCTTCATGGATGCCCTTCATGTGCCCTTTCCTTGGATCCTGCTCGTTTCCCTCTGTTTACCACCATTCCGAATTAGAATTCCTCAGTCCTACCTGCCTCCCTGAGCCAGTTCACAAAATACTGGGGATGAAAATGGGCAGAAAAATCCCACGGAAACTGTTTTTCCTCGCCTCATGGTACGATGGCATGTTGTATCCATGATCTCTTGCTCGTTCATTTACACATACAAGCAGGTGTTCAATTTACAAACAGAGAAACTGAGGCCAAAAAGCTGGCTTGATTTACCAAATGTCAGAAGTGGGTGTGGAAATAAGGGCAATTCTCCAAATACCCTGTCTGGTCCATATACACTCCCTCTTGGAGCTGGCCACTTTAACTAATAGCTGTGCAACTTCGCAGCCACTAATTGCAACTATTTCCTCACACAGCCTGTAATCAGCCTACATCTACCACAAGAGGTCAAAGAGTCAGATGCCAGAGCTGGATTTTACATGCAATTCTTAATAAGGCTGCTAGCCCAAAACCAGCTGTGGTTATGCTAAAGAAGTCGCCTCAAGCCTCCGGATGTGAAGGTAGCAGCAACGGGCTGAGGAAGAGCCATCCTCGCCCTCCCCGGCATCGCCTTCTGCAGCAGCTGTTTCGCGCTGTGGGAAGGACACCAGGAGGTGTGATGGACTGAAGCTGGACGCCTTTACAGCAAATTCTGTCCCCCAAATGCTTCCTCAGCTCGTTGCATCTCTGCAACCATGGCAGGTACATTGATCTAGCTGACAGACTAAGGTCCTATAGCTCAGTTTTATATAGATGAACTGTAATTTTAGTAATAGGATGTTTAAATAATATTGTGTCACTTTTACATCTCACCTCCCTTTCCTTTGAATGAAAGTGCCTGTCTGCTTTTGACAGGTGGAGATTTTTTTTTTTTCCTTCTCCTTTTCCCCACAAAGACTTTGCCTGAAGGACATCAGGAGTCGTAATAATGGTTGATGCTTTCATGAGATCCTTACAGATTATGGCTAAATGGAACAGTGCTGTAATGTGATTACCTCCCCACTCTTACTCCTGCTGTGCCATGTAATGGCATGGCGGGGCACTCCGCTGGGATTAAAGCCAGTCAGACTGAAAATTGACTTGCCTTGGGGGCCATCAAGCAAATTTAAATGGCTACTTCAAGATTCTGCCTGCCAGTGAGCCATTTCTTCAGCGGATTAGGAAAATGAATGAAATATGGAGATGGGAAGGCAGTAAAAACTGTGCCATTAGGCATACATGCTCTCTCTCTCCTTCTCTCTGATTTTGCTCTAAATACTAATTCTAGTTCCTTGTAGTATCTCTGTGTGTTCTGCTCTGTGCAAGAAATGGGAAAGGAGCTCAGCACAGAAAAAAAGCTGCCACCTTGCCTTCGCTGGGCTTCCGGGGGCTGGGGGGGCAGGCAGGTGGGGAGGAGGACTTGCCCTTCTCTTTCACACATTTTCCCTGGGGACAGAGGCTCTTCTAGAGAGCATTCAGAAAATACGTAAACTTGTTTTCGGCTTGGAGTCACCTTCGGGTGTAATTCCTCCTGCAAGGCTAAGGCTGCGTGGTGGGAAGGAACGACTGTCCCCTCTTGCTCCTGTGATCAGGCTCTTCTCTGCTGTCACAGCCACAGGGAACATCTGCTCCCTCCCTCCTGTGCGTACATGGCACTGGGTCGGGGACTTGAATCCCTTCGCACTGTAACCTCCTGGTGGTCACGAGACTATAGAAGTCTCAACTGTGATGGCAGTCTGGGTAGAAACAAGTTCTCTGGCTCTACAAGCGTCCCTTTGAGGTGAAGGCTTGTCATAGCAGATGCTCACCAGGTGTCTTGCACTGGGAGCAACGTTTGTGTCTGAGGAGGATTCTCATCTACTCCCTTGTCATCCAGCTCCCTTCGGTAGCTCCAGCTCTACTTAAATTCCTTGGCTTTTCAGATTATGTGAATGGGATTTAAGCACGTTTAGGTACTGCTATGAATAGAAATGTTTTCCCATCTCAGCCCCCAAGAATGCTGAGATAGGACTAATGTATTCTTAGCACCTTTACAGAAAGACATTCATGAGATCTGAATTTGAATACCACAGTTACACCACAACTTTCCCTGGCAGCTCAGCCTAGTCTCTTTTTCAGCTATTTTCTTAATATTTGGTCTAAAAATTTCCCTGATGCAGCTGAAGTTTAATTACTTCTTTCTCTATCATTGCTGACTAATGATAATAATTGCTTCCTGTCCTCTGGTGCAACATTCTTTTCTTTATCTGCGGACAGTTATTGTGTCTCCCCTTGGTATTACTTCCTCTACTTTGAAATTGCCCAGAAGCACAATCCCATTTCTTGCCTAGCTGCTAGATAAAATCCAGAAATATAGCAGTGAGAGTGAAACCTGGGTGGTGGCAGGGGACAGACAGGTGGGATGACCCAGGAAACCAAGCATTGGCAGCGAGTTTTGCTCTGCAGTAGGTCGCTTTGACAGCTCTTTGACAACTTACACAAAAGGAACTGATGGTCTCAGCTCAGGTACTAATGGACTAAATTCTACATTACAGGTACTGGTAGTTACTGTCTTTATTACAGGTAGTCTCATAAGAGAAGTTCAGGCCTGAGTGGCTATGGAGATTGACACACCATTTTTCATCTAGAAGGGCTCTTTCCAAAGATGGAAGGAAGCAGGCTCTTGTTCCATTTTTAGAGTTGCACAGTCAGAGAGATCCAGTGAGTTGCCCAAGGTCACAGAGTCAGGAGGAAGAAATATGTCTAACTCCCAAGTCACAGACAGCGTCCTTAAATCATGTTGTTTTAGTATTCACAATTTCCTTCAGCATAATAAAACTCTAATTATCTTCAGAGGTGCAGGATGAGGACTCCAAGGCTTAGACAAGACTATTCACATGATTAAAGCTCCAAATGAAGTTTCAAGCATTTTGCTGTCTCGGGTCCTTCTTTTTTCAGGCAAATCTGCAGTGAAAATCAGCATCCACAGAGAAACTCAGCCACTGTATTATGCTTCTGTCACTGATTAGACTATACAGGCTCTGTTTTTCGCAATTCATTTTTGTGGACTAATTTTTTCTCAAATGCAAAGTCTTTTTTCTGCTTCAGGGAAAAGAATTACAGCTCCATGGGAGGAAAGAGATAGTTTTTGGTATCTGCTAGTAGAGTGCATGGGACTTCAAAATATCTATAAATAGGTCTTCATTTAGCTAGCAAGGCTGGCTACAAATAAAACTCCTCAAAGATTCTTTCAAACATAATATCTAATTTTTTCCAAGGAGATGCACCTGAAACTTAAATGCCTCTCAAGCAGGGTTCTCCATTCTGGTGACTTGTATAGAAATAGCTTCTAATCCAATCTCCAGACACCAAAGACCTTTGGGAAAGAAGTGTGAAAACTGGCATCTTTTGGAAAAGGTGGAAGTTATTTCATTGCTCAAAGTAGAGGTAGCACTGGATAGGCATTGAACTGAGACTGTGGAGTTTCTGCTGGTTGACTTGCTGTGCTCACCTTTCTCCTATTGTGTACTTAGATTAAAATTGCACTGAGGCACAGACCTTTTCTTAGTAAGCATTTCTATATCACCTAATACAACATTGTTCCTGATCTTAACAGACACTTTTGCATGCACTAAAAATAAAATGAAATTAAAAAAAAATATAAAAGAGTAAGCTATGAATTTCTTTACTATTTGTTTATAAATTTTCTTTGTACTGTGTACCTTGTCTGTAGGTAAGTATCTGCTGAAGACAGACCTTGTCATAACAGCTGAGATACTAATTTAAGATGAGAACTGGCAGAAAATAAAAATGCAGAAAGGAAACAGATATAAACATGGTAGTTGTACTGAGTCAGGCTGGGATGGAGTTAACTTTCTTCATAGCAGCCTGTATGAGGCTGTGTTTCAGATTTGTGACTAAAACAGTGTTGATAACATAGGGATGTTTTCATTATTGCTGAGCAGGGCTTACACAGCGTCAAGGCCTTTTCTCCTTCTCAGCCCACCCCACCAGTGAGGAGCCTGGGGGTACATAGGAGGCTGGGAGGGGACACAGCCAGGACAGCTGACCCCAACTGACCACAGGGATATTCCATACCATATGACATCATACTCAGCATATAAAGCTGAAGGAGGAAGGGGGGACGTTCAGAGTGATGGCGTTTGTCTTCCCAAGTAACCGTTACGTGTCATGGAGCCCTGCTTTCTAGTAAGTGGCTGAACATCTGCCAGTCAATGGGAAGTAACGTATGTATTTCTTATTTCACTTTGCTTGCGCACAGCTTTGTTTCGCTTATCACACTGTGTGTATCTCAGCCCATGAATTTTCAGCTTTTGCTCTTCAGATTCTCTCCTCCCCGTCCCACTGGAGGGCAAGTGAATGAGTGACTGGGTGGATGCTTGGCTGCTGGCTAGGATCAACTCACCACAGTAGTAAACATCAGACATCCAATCAGTTAACAACTGTCAAATATTTTTAAGACCTCATGGTAAATGATTTCCACCATCACTCAAATGACCAGCCCCATCTATTATATTTTGGCTCAGGATGATGCAGCTTCTGTGGGTGTTTACCAGGCTAGAAGTAGAAGGCAGTAAGAATAACAGGGCTAACCTCTGATTTGGTACACCAACCATGAAGGGCAATCGGTTGGTGAACGAGAGTTCAGTTTTGTCTGCATAGGAAGGGGTAGGGGAAAGGAACAGACAAAAGAAAATCAGTTTCTGCTCAATGCACAAATCCAAGTAGTTTTCTCACCTACCAGCAGGTAACTTGCAGCTCATTATTGTTGTGAGGATAGAGGTGGCTGCACAAATGAATGGGGTGAGACAGCAGTACCTTACTCAGGCTAAAATTACGAAGTCACTGCCTTTGGGAAGAAAAAGTCTCTCTAGCAGGTGTCCTTGCCTGCATTGTGGATAAAAGAAAAAAACCCTAACTAATCCACCACCACCAAATATGAGGGTTTTTTTTCTGTGTGAGCAATGGCAGTACATTTCAGCCAAGGTTAATTGACCTCCATCTTTTGATTTATGTAAAAATGACGTGTATTTTTATTTTTTCAGTTTCGTCCTTTATCTCCATTTTGGAAGTTTATCTCCCCTGCTTTTCTAAAGGCAAATCAAAGGATCAACAACCCTAGGAGACTGGAGATAGTGACCTTGAATATACTGAGATGGCTTGGCTAAGCATGTAAATACAATGAGGCAGCACTAATTCTTGTCCAGGTGTCTGGGAAGCAAAGGACAATACCACTCAACAAAACTAAACCATGGGAGGTGGGGTGGGAAGGAGAGCATTTTCACAACACTGTGTCTTTGGCTGAGTGATGATGGTGGACACCACCACTTCTGCAGCACCACGCTGTCCCTCTGTGTGTCTGTGTTGTCCTTCACATGGCTCCAATCCATGACGAGTGGCCAACTGCAGTTTTGCTTCACCTAGTTTTTGTGTTCATAACAATTTTGGAGATAAGTGGTAGTTTTAAAAGACACATAAACAAATTTCCTCCCAGGAATTGAGACCCACTGCTTTAAGTAGCTTCTTATCAGGCATTATGCCTCTCCATGTTTCAGGCTGTATCATTTTACAGTGCTGCTGTTAAAACAATCCTACATGGATGTCTGGACCATCTGAGGCTGTACAGCCCTTTTTAATTAGGTCTGAATGAACCCCGGTGTGGGTGTCTATTCTGATTGAAGATGTGTTATTTCAATGTAGCTTGGACCTGTTCCTTGCTGACTTAACCTAAACCAAAATGTTGCAATAGGACAAGGGGTAATGGTTTCAAACTGAAAGAGGGTAGATTCAGACTAGATATAAGGAAGAAATTTTTGACAATGGGGGTGGTGAAACATTGGAACAGGTTGCCCAGAGAGGTGGTAGATGCCTCATCCCTGGAAACATTCCAGGTCAGGTTAGGCAGGGCTCTGAGTAACTCATCTAGTTAAGATGTCCCTGCTCATTGGAGAAGGGTTGGACTAGGTGATCTTTAAAGGTCCCTTCCAACCCAAACCATTTTATGATTCTATGATTCTATAAAAATAAGCCTTTTCTTAATCCACAAAAAGGTTGCTCATTATTTTATAGTTAACTTCACTAAAGATAAAGTGTCTCAAATTAAAAAAGATTATGACTGTTTGGAAGAAAAATCTTTACAACTAAACCAGTTAATGGAAAGCATAGTTGAAGTCTAGCCAGACCTGTGCTGAAAGCGATTCAGTATGTTTATGTTTAACACAGTTGTGAAATCTAAGTTAGGTCTAAAGGTAGCTGTTAAAATCTGCTTTCAACATGTCTTCTTCTGTCCTATTGCTGTCTTCATGTGCACAACCCCAATCTTTACGCTTGGCTCTATAAGTGGGCTCTATAAGTGACTTCTTTTTCCTACAGTTTCTCAGGGTGCAGCAAAGGAGCAGATGCCATCTCATCTGTTATTGAGTGTCGTGGTTTAGCCCCAGCCAGTAACTAAGCCCCACGCAGCCGCTCACTCACTTCCCTCTCCCCCAGTGGGACGGGGGAGAGAATTGGGAAAAAACTCATGGGTTGAGATAAAAACAGTTTAATAGGGCAGAAAGAGAGAAGGAAACAATGATAACAACAATAATAATACCGACAAAGGAATGTACAAGAACAAGTGATGCCCAATACAGCAATTGCTCACCACCCGGCGATCGACAGCCCGTCCCTGAGCAGCAATTCCCACACCCTGGATAACTCCAGTTTATGTACTGGGCATGATGTCATATGGTACGGAATATCCCTTTGGCCAGTCTGGGTCAGCTGTCCCGGCTGTGTCCCCTCCCAGCTCCCCGTGCACCCCCAGCCTTCTTGCTGACCGTCCAGCACGAGAAGCTGGACTGTCCTTGACTGCTCAGCCACAACCCAAAACATCAGCACGCTATCAACATTTTCTCATCCCAAATCCAAAACACAGTCTCACACGAGCTTCTGTGAAGAAAACCAGCTCTATCCTGGCTGAAACCAGGGCATCGAGATTACAGTAAAAAGGCTTGTTACTCCAACTTCTCCCTCATCCATCCTCTTTTCTGCTTCTGGGCTTGATTGATATTCAGAGCGTGGAATAACTCTGGAAATTTGTTTAGGAGCAAGTCACAAGTAATATTGTAGAAGATCATCTATCACTCTGTACATACTGTATTCTTATCTCTTAAAATTACAGTTTTCTGTCAGCATTGCATAAAACATGAAAGTTTTGATCACATGCACCCACAAAAGTGATGCTCAGATTTAACTTCCATTGTTTGAAGATATCCAGGTAAAGCAAAATAAAACCCTGTTTTTACTTTACATACTATTTGTGTTTACACAATAATCTTGGGTTATATCCTTCACTCCTGTGGCACTTGATGGACAGATTTGGATGCCTTTCTCAAACAAAACTCAGAAAAGTAATGCCAAAGAATGGTACTTCACAGTCTACAGCTGGCCAGGAGGAGTTTCTGCATCATCCCTGCATGTTATCTACAAGCGTGTCGATGTTGAGCCTGCATCAGCCTCTGACTGCACTAGCTGAGAGTGAAGTGTTCAGCCTTCCTTGCGTGGGGAAGAAGGCTGTTGTGATCCAGAGTAAGAGGCACTGGAGAGGTGAAATACTGGGCAAACATGTTCAGAGGGAACACCCCTATGCTTTCAGCCTCCAGGTTGTTTTTTCCTTTACTACTAAGTATAGAGGGTGGAAAGTTCTGTGTGCATCTATGTCTTGAGAAAATATTTAAGCTAGGCATGGAGTGATGCATTGCTCCACTTGGCCTTTAGTTGGATAAGTAGTCTATACTAAAATGGTGACCATGCAATGAGACGCATAGAAAGTCATTGACATACCAGTCATAGCACTCTAAATGTGAGAGTCCTCATCTTTTTGGTGGTGGTGCGCGCAGAGACGGATTCTTCCTTAGAGGTCTTCCTGGCAGTAATTTCCCTGACTTAGATCACCACTCAGAATAAGCTGCAAGACAAAAGGGACAAGCTGGTAGTGATGACAGTGGAGCACAATTAACGAAGTGAAGCTTGATGATGGTGAGTTAAAGAGGTGGAATATCCTGGGGTGTTTGCAAATAAGCTGTTGGGACAGAGCATTGCAATTAGGACCTATGAAAAGAAGATGCTTCCAATTCATTGCATACAGTTAAGATAGTTGTGGGTACTGAATCCCTCCACCACCGTCAGTGTGTAATACATCCTCCCTTTAGAGAAACTTGAATTATTTTCCAAATGGTTTGCACAATTTCAGATGAAAATTGTGTTTCAGACAATAGCACAGCAGTGTCTCCAGGATGAGAGTTGTTTTCTTCTATGTAGAAAATTAATGGCTTGTTTTGTTCAAACACTCTCTGTCTTCTCCCCATGCTGATAATCTATTCTGAGTTATATTTAATGGTAAAAAAGCTGCCACAGCTGAAGCCAGGCTCAAGGTGAACTATCGTCCCATTTAGAAAATAGAACAGCTGTCTTTCAATTGAGATACAAAATGAGAGGCCCTGACCAGTTGTGGTTGTTGAAGACAGGCTCGCAGAGCTACCTGAGAAAACAATAGTCCATTTGCTTGTCGTTGGCCTGAAATTCCTGTTGTAGATTCAAACTGGGAAATTTCTTTGCTTCTTTTCCAGGGATTTTGTGGACTGTTTGTAGCCTTGTTAAAACAGCTGCTGTCTGCTGCAAAAGCAACTGCATTTTGATGGTGGATGGAGATGAGCCTAGAATGCGAAAATGTAGAAAGGCAGTGCTGTCAGAAAGGGACTACAGTAGCATTGTTTTACTGTATGTCAGAAAAGTTAAGGTTGGTACCAAAATCTTCCATGTAGAGATGGAAGGAGAGGAGACAGGAGAAGGCAGACAGGAGAGCTGTTAAAGGGAAACGGTGGATCTCCAGGAGAGGACATTTTTTCTAGTTTCAGATGAAAACTAGGTTTGCTAGCTTTGGTATTATCATACACCCTATTACCCAGATCATTTGGAAAGCTGAGGAAGGCAAGACTCATTATATGGACTTCTGAGGTATCCCATCTTCAAAACAAAGCTTATGAAAGCTAGATTTCCAGAAGAGCTCATTTTTAGCTATTTGAATAAGTAGGTAGATTTCCAGGGGAAAAGAGGAGCTGAACACCACTGAACATGCATGCACCTTTGAAAACTGTTCCCAAATATAAACTATGTCTTTTTAAAATACTATATTACTGGGAGAGACAAGTAACTCGGTGAATACAGAGCTCAAGGGGTTTTGATTCTTCTTGTGCACAAGGCTATCCATTGCTCCCTGACGAAAGGGAGGGACTAACTATGTACTCAACCACCTCTGAGGTACTTGAGATAATTGCGGTACAACTAGTTTGATTTGGAAATGGAATTAGAGTGTTCCTTTTTGCTCTTCTAATTAATCAGGGTTGAATGTCTATATTTGCAGCTCAGCTCCTTCAATTAGTTCTCCACAGATCAGCCCCCACCCAATCCATTAAATTCTGGGATTTGTGTTTGGAGTGAAAACGCTCTACAGATGCAAAGCTCTCAGCTAAATGACTTCTCTCAAAACTTACATTTCAGGAATTGAGGAAAACAAAACACAAAAGCTGCCAGAGTTTAATAATTGCAGTCCAACTCTTCCCTTCCTTCCTTCAAACCAAACCACACAAGGAGTCAAGCAAGCCCTACCCTGTCTGCAGTGTTTTTGTTTGATGTTCCAGTTCTTCCCCTTCCCCTCCACAATAAGGAAGACCAAAGGGAGTCTACAGCAGAATTTTAAATAGTCAAACCCTAATGAGTGTAAAGTAAAAAAAACCCCACAAAACAAAACCTAAACAGAAAAAAACAACCCTTCTCCCAGCTGTTCAAGTAGTAAAATACGCAATTCTGAGACACCGCAAACTAAGTGCAGGCCGAAGCCAGAAAAGTTCACAAGAAGTCTGTGGAAAAAAGCATCAAGAAAAGCAGACAGTGGAGTCAGAGTCCTTTGTAAGGTGGTGGGGACTTAAACATGCTCAGTCCAGCCACAGCTATGGAAACACAGCTGAATGGAAGGATGTTGGTGTCTCCACCTGCCCCTACACAGCGGCAATTCTTACTCCATGCAGTTCAGGTCTCGATAGCCAGCCTCCCCACAGGCTGCCCACAAAGTGTAGCAGGTTGACTCACTCACATGCTTTTTAGCAGCAATGTTATTCTCAAAGTCTGTCCTTTCTCCCTCCTTTTCTCTTCAGGTGAAATTTTTGCATCATTTAAGTGAAGAATTTAAACTTGATTATACATCTGACAAATCAGTCTCCCTAGCTACAAAGCCTGGTCTGGGAAGACAGGAGCAGGTTAGTCAGTTGTTAAAGCTATTATTGCTCATTTTGACCAGCTTTTTCTGGTGCAGGACTATTGTCTAAAGTACCTAGGAGCATTTATCCTTTATTTATCCTAGGAGTGGACGAGTCTTTCCAGTCTCCAGGCGATATTTCACAGTGGAGACCTTGCAACAAAAGTTTATGAACTTTCTGACTCGCAGCCCCCACTTTCATGTTCAGTAAGCCACTGAATTTCACTGGCATTTTGAAACTTGTGACTCAAGTTTTGAAGTTGTTTCATTAGGAGTTGTTTCATTCCTCTCATGCTTTCATAAAGTCTTTGGTAAGTTAGAGGGATTTGAAGACAAAAGGGTGTATTTTCATAAAACCCTAGAGTTAAGAGAGGGTTTGGATTTAACCAGTGAGAGGGTGCTGGAGGCTCCATTTTTTTTAACATGACCTGCTTGCCAAAGTCCATGTTCCCTATACATCCCAAGGCTGTATTGTCCTGAGGATGTCATGACAGAAAGCTGTTCTAGCACTTCCGATCAAGCAGATTGGAAGGCTTGTACAGGACTGAGGGAAGATTTCTACTTGTCACTGCGCATACGATAATGCTTCCCATTTGACGCAACTCAAAGTGAGTACGCTTGGATGAGTGTATACCACATCCTTTCCTACTGGCTAAAGCAGAAAAATTCATCAAATGCCCATATGCATGGAACTGCTTATTGTAGGAACTGCCACAACTCTGAGGAACCCAGTGCTGGCCCTGTTTGGAGTTATAGACAGTTGTGATATGGGTTGCTGAAAGGCGTGAGAGAAGAAGAGAGAAGGGAAAACAGAAACACTTTTTTCTTTTACCATCTGTGGAAAGTATTCTGCAATGAGAAAATACAAAAACTGCCCAACACAAACAGTTACACCTTTATGGAGGCACTTTGCAGTCATTATTCACTTGAGACTTCTGGCTGCTCTGAAGTGGATTTTGTAGTTTTCTAAGTTCAGTTACCATGGAAGAGTCTAGAAAATGGGGAGCAGGCTTGACAGCTTCCTGGGATTTTCATTTTAGTGTGTTTATTTTTCAAGGAAGTGTTCTTGGTTATCAGCAGGGAATAACAGCTTTCATTAAGGGTGCTTGACCGTAGCCCTGAGCCACAATGGATCTTCAAAGAATTGAATGAGTTTCCCAGCGCATCTGTGAGCTGGAAGGGAGGTGTGTGTAGACTTTCACGCCGAAGCCTCTGATTAAAGCAAACTCTACGCAAAGGGAAATGCAGCCTCCTTTTGTGAAGAGCAATTCCAAGCACTGTTAGGTAAATTGCTAGGTGCGCATTTACTACGGACAGAGATGGCAAGGGAAGGGGCACATAAGTACTGCGGCAGAAGTGAAGAAGCTTCTAGAAGGCTAGAGGTGAATAAAAGACAGTACAAATGTCAAATATATTTGTGAAGTTCCTGTTGGTCACCAGGAGCCTTATCAAAGTGGTGTTCTCTCACCTGCGTTCCTGCTCCTCTTTGCCATGTTTAGAGAGTAGAAGTGAGGTGAAGGGAATTGATGCACCACAATTGAGAGTAAGGGAAACTTTACTGGTAAAGACCCAGCAGGACGTGATCATAAAGGTGATCCCTCCAAGGCTCTTGTTTTCATGTCCAGGTCAGGAAGACCTGTTTGGAATATAAAAGGCCTTTGCTTTCATATTTGATCTATCTGACAGGTCTTGGTGAGCCGTAGAAAACACTTAAATCAGGACAGCTACTAATTCTATGGTCCTTATCTCACCATCCTGCCTCAGAAGAGCAAGGCATTCCT
>NW_010562887.1:14856-18003 GCF_000687285.1 Phaethon lepturus
CTGCCAGGATGGTGATACAGAGGGTGCCAGGATAAAGTGATGGCTGGGGAGGCACCAGTCTGGGAGAGGTACCAGGCTCCCAAGGGGAGGATAAAAATAAGTGTGAGAAGGACAAGAAAAGAGGCATTGGTTTGGCTTGTTCCCCTAATCTTCAGCAGCTTCTGAAGAGGAATCCTTATTAGTAGGTGAAATCTCTGTGATCTACAGTGGAAGCAGACGGCATAAGCCTCACCCAGGGCTTTGCCTCTCCGTAAATGCAGAGGGAATTTGTTGGTGCTGAGGGCAGTGTCTGAGATTTGTTTTGATCGTGTAGATTGCTAGTCCATGTCCTAGAAAATTGTAGCATTACTGCTACTTAGCTAATTATTGGTAGGGCAGTGAAAAAGGGTTTATGGTGAAACTAAATGGCTCACAAAGTCAGCATGAGTGGAAAGTGTTTCTATAAATGCCATTTTTACACCAAATTCACAGCCTTTGTAGCAGGGGTCTTAACAGCATTTTGTTTGCTTTATGGGGGCCTTGTACATGTCCTCCCCTCTCCTGAAATGCACCCAGACACTGAGTTGCACACTGAGAAATAATTTCTCCAACAAGAGATTCTTAAGTACATTTTGCCCTGCAGAATCCACAGCAAAACCAAAACTGATGCTAAGTGGAAAATAAGTTTTGCTGCCCCATTTCTGCATTTCCAACACACCTAACCACCACCTTAGTAAATAAGACCTGTGTGATTCTGTTCTTTTGGGCAGCTGTTCAGGAGGGATTTTCACCTCAGAAATACCCCACTGGCTTCTCTACCTTTCTGATTACTGGGTGGAATGGTTTTTCTTTAAGATTGACACAGTGAACTTGGAAAAAGTTTATGATTACCAAAGGCAGAAGCTGTAATGAAGGAATAGAGGTGAGGAGAAAACAATAATTTGAATTTTTGCCTTAGAAATGGCCTGAGAATTGTCTCTGAATTGTGGTTCAGTCTCATCTTTCTCAAAGTATTGTGGCAGCGCAAGGACTTCAGCACGTGAGAAAATTCCTGCCCCACAGCACTAACTAGATGCATATGTTTGTGGAAGATTTGATGTGCCAGATTTGGTGCATTTTCCCTGTTCTTTTCCCTGAGGAGCGCTATCTTGCTGACATTATAAACAAGCAGACACTACATGTGTACGATGCAGAGAAGAAATGAAAACAGGGTGTTAAAAAGAATCATGTTGTAATGAAACTTTTCTGCTTTACAATGGTATTAACAGTGTGTTCCTGGCCCTGACTTTTAAGGAGAGCTGAAGTGCTTTATCTTGGTTTGATGAATAATGTTTAGAATGGCTGTGTGTTATTTTTTCTTTGAGATTTCTGAACTTGCCATATCTGAGAGTAGATCATGTGAATGGGAGGAATAACTCTCGTTTATTCTGAAAATTCTTTAATGGTGGTTTATGGAATTACCTGTTCTGACCAATGATTACCCGGACAGATAAAAGACAGTTGTTTTATCTCTTCTCTCACCTTCTTTTTCCAAAAAGCTACTAAAAAAATTAAGACACTGGGAAAGAACCAGCTAAGCCCTAGTGGGATTAGATAAAAAGTAGGTGATTGTTTTTATCATTTTTATATGAAATGCTGTTATTTTATTTATCGCATCTTTCCAGATTTCACTTTGTCCTAAATGAAGTCAAACATGGGAAAGAATATTCCAAACTAAAACCTTTGTTTCCCCAAACTTTGGGTGGACCCTGTGCAGGAAGGTTTCACTGTGCAGTGAACCCACACAGGCAGGTGGGAGGTAGTTCTGGGAGAGTTTCAAAGAGCTTGGGCTGAATCTCACTCTGGGATGGAGGCTGCGTAGTCGTGTTGGTGGCAAAACTCTTAGAAAAGCCTGTTATCTTGGGTACAACACTGAGCTAACACTGTTTGTGGTTCATAGCTGGCTTGTGAATGGCTGATTCATAACACGGATGATGCTTCTTTCTTCTCTCATATGTTGCAATTATCCCTACCTAAACAGAAAAAGAAAAGGTCCTCTGATGTGTTCCCTGTTAATACGAGTCACAAAATCGTATTGCCTTTCCAGAAGAAAGACGAGTGCTTTAAGGGAGGCTTGGAGACTGCAAGGCACCTCCTCTATTGGTCTTTTCTCAAGCTTGCCTGACACGGGAAGGACTGTGTATCCAGATGGTGGGTACACTGGAAAATGCAGACCCTTTGGGCTGAGGTAAGGGGATGAAGTGGCAATGAGGCTGCCTGAAGTTCCTACCCAGTAGATAGGAAGGCTGCAGTTCTGACATGTTTAGCAAATGCCTGCTGATACACTGTGTTTATATAGTTATTTCAGCTCATGTTGAATCTGGAAAATAAGATCGATTCAAAACAGAATTTGTTGTTGTTGCACATTTCTGAAAAGACCAGATCCAGGCACTGAAAGTTTCTACCATATCATCAGCCTACGCGCTTCATCCAGCTTTGAAATCTACAATATTCAGACTTAAATATGTTGGTACACAGAACCCGCTAGTGAATGTCGTTGAAGGGCACAAGTCACACATGAATTGGTTAGACCCACCACGTTGATGGTGTTATTCAAAAGGGGGATCTTTCTAGCCTGCCCTGGACCACAGCAACTCAGGCTCGTTCTCCAGGTGCACTGGCATTTCTCAAAGGCTCCAGGTTGCAACACAGTGCTTCACATCAGTAGGAAGAAGGCTTTTGATGGATTTTTCCTCTTCCAAAGTCATTGGAGAAAGTGAAAATGAGACCTAGTGCTACTTTCAGTCTAAGGCCAGAACATCTTGTGTCAGACTCTCGAAGACTGCTGCATCATGTGCTGTGAAGTAGTCGTCAGACATCGCCGTAGCTGCCTCCCTGTGGCATATGCACTTGCTGGAGAATTTTTTTCAGAGGTATGAATTGGTCAGAGTTAATTTATAGGCTGCAAAGATGCGTTTTATCTTCCTTGGGTGGTACAGCCTTTCATTTCTGATACCATTGCTTCTTGATTCTCTGAGCTATGTTATCTTTCTCCTTCAAGAAAAGGGGAATAGGGAAAATACTCTCTCACAGTTCCTGGGCCAATAGTCTTAATGAGAGAAGTATTTTCATGCCAAGGCTCACATCCCATGCTGCTATTTTATTGTCCTATGTGATTTCCTTATACTC
>NW_010562887.1:18034-30800 GCF_000687285.1 Phaethon lepturus
TATTTCCAGGCTTTGGTCTGTTCCTCATCAAGATTATCCCCACTGTAACTCTTACATAAGCCTGTCACTCCAAGCTCCCATCCCACGGTAACTGTTGCTTCTTTCCTTTCTACAGGTCTTGCCATACTCAGAGGCTCATCAAATACGATTCCAAACTTCCACCCACTTCTCAGCTGCATGCCAGCGATTCTACAGCTCATTCCTCTTCCTTGCTTAGCTTTGCTACTGCCTGCAATCAGGTGTGTTCTCTAGGAGAAGGGGAGAGAAAAGGAGAAGGATGGGACTTTATGGAAAACCTTATTTGCTCTTGTGGTTTGAGGTATTGGCAGCACCTTTTTGCTAACCTGATCCCTGGAAGCAAGAGCAGAAAACTTTTGTGCAGTCACTTGTTTTGCCTGTGCCTTGAATAAAATCTGGTTTAATACCACTCTGTGGGCATCTTGAACTTTAAGAAATTATCAGAAGTGTATGCTCACTGTGATACACATCAGGGGACATAGCTGTCAACTTCTTGTAAAAAGAAGTCTGCTAGGAATTGAAGTGCAATCCAGCAACACTAAGATCACCCCCCTCTTTCCCTGGAATTGAGGTAACATCCCTCCCATGCAGAAGAAATTGCTTCTCCTATTTCCTAGAGCCAGGAGCTAGAGGCATGAAATCACAGGCACTACCATATTGAATTTACATGTTACACAGCAATCCGTGTCCCCTGGGATCTGCACCACCATATCAAACATCGAAGTCTGAGATCAAGACCTGAACTTTATGTTCATGCATAAACATGGGCTGCATTCGCCTGCTCAGGCTGTACCTTGCACACTGTTGATAAAGGCCACCTTGCCATGAATGGGGCTACAGCCAGGTACGCTGGAGGGACTGGCACTGTAACAGCTAGATGCTGGATCTCATTCTTATGCAATCTGTGTGCAGCAGTCTCTTTCATCCTCACCCTTAACTTCTGTTTGCTCAATGAAAGCAGCACGTAGGCAAATAACATTTTGCATTTTAAAAGAGTTTTAATTTGTAGCTGTTTTCAAAGTACACACCAAGGCTAATGAATAGTCACTCCATTCTCTAGGATACACAGGAACAACTGACTAAAATTAGCATTAATTAGCTGAATTACAGTAGTGCCAAGAGGCTTCAACTGAGCTTGGGGTCTTGCTGCAGTAGGTTTAGGATGAGCACGCTGTGTGAAGCTGGTACAGGTTGGTGTAGTTTCCATTATAACTTAATGGAGAGGTGACCAAGGAGTTACTTCCTTCTTGAGGTGCTATTGCTGAAGTTGCAGACCCAGTGGAGAGCTATAGTGAGCAGTGGATCCTCACTGCTCCTGAGCTCACTTTGTTTCCCATTAGAATGTTACTACAACCCCAGCTCTCATTTTTTCATTTGGTTTTACTTGTTTCACTGACACCACCTGGAGCATAGTCCCACGAATGCTTCCACTAGCCGACCTGAGGAGCTGGAATAGCACAATGGAGAAGGGTGGGAAAGGAGGCAACAAAGAGCTGGTGGGAACCTCTTCATCAGAAGTATTTTAATACTATCCCTTCCTTAACAGGAGCAATGTACTCTGTCCCCAAAGGGCAGGGGTTGTTTGGTTTGGCTAGACAAGTCAAAGGATAAGAAGGGATGAAACATCTTGTTTCTGGGCACCTTCATCTCTGAAGGTAGTTCAAATCCCTCATCTGCTACTCTTCAACATTATGGCAGTGACGCAATGAGCTCCCACATGAGGGGCTTGACAAAGGCAGGAAGCATGAAAAAAAGGTCTTTGCAACCCTACTTCTGTTCCAGGTAGTCTTTAACATTCTTCTGTGAAATTGTGAGATCTTTGCAATAGGCAGCACAACAAATTTGGTAAATGCTTCTCACTGTGCATGGGGTTCCCTTGTTGTTTCCACTGGCATCACATAAATGTTGACAAACATTTAATGTGACCTGAGCATGAATGAAAAGCACCAGATTTGCAGTTCTGAAGTTGGTTACTCTGTTCTCCTTGAGCTGAAGTTCACAGAGGCCATCCTGCCTGAAGGCTTGTGCTTGAAACCTACTCTAAATAGAGGGGAAAAGCAACCACTTAGTTTTTCATAGTGTTTATTCCAGCCTATCAGCTATGCCTTTTACCCAGGGAAAGTTTTTGCTGGGTTTGATGGTTATTTTCATGCCTTAGCGCTGATCTACTTAAAATTTGATGGAGAAAACTATTTTATTTTTTAGTATCTTCATCAATGACATAGACAGTGGGATCAAGTGCACTCTCAGCAAGTTTGCAGATGACACCAACCTGAGTAGTGCGGGGTGGTACCAAGATGAGTGGTATGCCTGAGGGACGGGATACCATCCAGAGGGACCTGGACAAGCTCAAGGAATGGGCCTCTGTGAACTTCATGAGGTTCAGCAAGGCCAAGTGCAGGGTCCTGCACCTGGGTGGGGGCAAACCCTGGTATCTGTACAGACTGGGGGATGAAGGGACTGAGAGCAGCCCTGCCAAGAAGGACTTGGGGGTCCTGGTGGATGAAAAGCTGGACATGATCCAGCTGCGTGCGTTCGCAGCCCAGAAGACCAACTATATCCTGAGCTGCATCCAGAGCAGTATGGCCAACAGGTCAAGGGAGGTGATTGTGCCCCTCTCCTCTGCTCTAGTGAGACCCCACCTGGAGTCCTGTGTCCAGCTCTGGATCCCTCAGCACAGGAAGGACATGGACCTGTTGGAGCAGGTCCAGAAGAGGGCCACAAAAATGATCCGAGGGATGGAACAGCTCTGCTGTGAGGACAGGCTGAGAGAGTTGGGGTTGTTCAGCCTGGAGAAGAGAAGGCTCCGTGGAGACCTTCTGGCAGCCTTCCAGTACTTAAAGGGGTCTTCTAAGAAAGATGGGAACAGGCTTTTTAGCAGGGCCTGTTGCGATAGGACAAGGGGTAATGGTTTTAAACTAAAAGAGGGTAGGTTTAGACTGGATATAAGGAAGAAATTTTTCACAGTGAGGGTGGTGATACACTGGCACAGGTTGTCCAGAGAGGTGGTAGATGCCCCATCCCTGGCAACATTCAAGGTCCAGTTGGACGGGGCTCTGACAACCTGATGTAGTTGATAATGTCCCTGCTCCTTGCAGGGATGTTGGACTAGATGACCTTTAAAAGTCCCTTCCAGCCCAAACTATTCTTTGATTCTATGCTCAGCAGGCTCTCTCACTACTGATGGATGCCTATTAAAATGGAGGAAATGTGAGGGTGAGATTACGCTGCAGAAACCATGTTGTATTTTGGCTGAGTCTAATGATGCGGGAATATTGAATATTGCTTTTTTTCCAGCTGCCTTCCACTTACCATGCTTCCCAAAATAAGGCAGTGATTTCTTTGACCTGTGACAGCTCCACTGACAACCTTGCAAAATCATATTAAAGAGTAGGAGAACCAGAGTTAGAGAGGCAGGTGTAAAGATACAATTACAGAAGGTGCACAAAATCACAGGTGCTGAAGTACATAGAAACTACTGATGTGTGGAAGTTGGAAGTCTAGACCAGTTCAAATAAATGGTTATTTCAAGAAATCCAACTTGTCACCAGCCTCCAATGCTGTCTCCAGTTGCTTTATTGCTGTCTATATGGACATCCCTGGAAACTAATCCATTAGTTGGGTGTATCTCCACACCACATTACTGACAAATTCCAGGTCACTCTGCCTGTGCTGGGACACCAGCCAGCTGTGTGGTCCTGATAGCAGTGCTCTGACCCTGAGCCAATGCATCCAGCTTTCACAGAGTTTCTGGCCTGTCAGCAAAGCAGAATTAACCTATTTTGCATGAGAACTGACGTCTTTTCCATGCCTCTGCCCACGATATACCCCATAGACAACTTCTGACATCGTAAGGGCATCTGTCTCCCACACTTTCAGAGAAACCACACTGTAAATTTAATCTCTCCTCCACTCTATCAGGAAGAAGTAGGAGGGAGGAGGCGTATCCAACCTACTTCACATCTCCTAGGCCATGGGGGTTTCCTCAAGGTTTCCTTCTGAAAGAACAGGGCTCACAGTCTCACTCACCACATTCTTTGCAATGAATGGTGGGTTTCGAGCATTTCCATCTTTCCCCCAAGGGAAGAGGCTCATTTCTCCTTATATCTCCTTATTATAAGGCTCATATCCCTTATAAAAGATAATGGCAAGGGATGACCTCCTTTCCTCCTTAGCTCTCTGTCTCTGTTCACCAACGCTTGTTGGGAAGGTCTGGCAGATGGGCCTTTGATGTGCCGTATCCGACAGCCGAGCCTGCCCAAGGCCTGCTCAGAGCCTCAGCAGTCCCTCCCGCTCACGGCGCAGAGCCGCGCCGGCTGCTGCAGTGTGGCCTGCAGGCCACAGAAACACGTTGATTAAGTGAGATTAAATAAAACGATATATGAATAGAGGGAGACGGTCTAGATTTTAGTCCTTTAAGTGGCTTAAACCTGCAGGGCTGCTTCAGACTCAGGTTTCATTTCTTTGGTCTCTTCCAAACTCGGAAAGGAGGATTTTGCAGGGAAAGGGCTGCTTTGGACACGTCAAAGGTGTAAGCAGTCGAAAGGAGGGCAGGATGAAGGTACTTTACTTCTGCTTTGGAGATGTTGTTGCTGCTGCCTTGCATTCCCTGTAGGGATTCAGGGAAATGTTGGTGATCCCTCACTTGTTTTCTGGAAGCAGACAGGAATTCGTACGGTGTGGCACTCAGTGTTTGATTTAGCCTATGTTCCATTATACCTGAAATGGGTTTTCTTAATGTTTCCTGCATTAGAAAGTATTTTTGTGGCAGTCAGCAGAAGAGAATAAAGCTGTTTGAACTGATAGCCTCTAGCAAATAGTATTGCTTTGCTAAGTGTAGGAAGAGGTCTCCTCTTTTTTCCTTAGGTGAACATTTCTTTTTTGGAAAGATGAAACACCTGAGTACTAAGCTAGCAGAAATGTCCAGCTGCAGATCAGAACACTACGACATGCTAGTTGTCTAAAACACCTTGTGGTCTGCCAGACGGTGCTACCTTTCTCTGTGGCCTGAGGTCAGCTAATTCGTAAGCACCAAACAGTAATGACTTGCTCAGGGCTTGTCATTTCATATTATACAGAAATAAAGATAAGCAAGTGGATGGTACTCGGGAAGTCTGTGAGTAACATTAATTTCATAATTACATAAAAAACCACGTCTTTGTGGATGCATACTCTTCTGAGATTAAGATATTCACGCAGGAAATTAAGAGAGTGGAAGAATTGCTAGCTTGCTGGTCAACCGTTTTCCAAGAGAAGATAGTGTGTTCCTGTGTGTTTTTTCTGTTTTTAAATATTTCCATGTAAGTGGGAGGAAAAGGTTCATCTCTTGTCTTGGGAGAGTCTTCATCTTTCCAACAGATCTCAGGCAGAAGATTTATAATCTTTAAGAATGTCACCCTTAGGTTATAAAGTTAATTTATTTGCACTCCCTAATTACATATGAGATGTGCTCAGTTTACAAGTTAAAACCTGGGGTGGGTTTTTTTTTATTGCTTTTTTTTTTTTTTAAAGATGCTGGCTTTGCAAACCCTTCCTGGAACTGGAAAATAAACAGTATTTTCTGCTTCCAATGCTCCTTCTAGCTATATTAATTTCTGAGGGTGTAAGAGGAAGGTTGTTTCATTGGTAAAATGGGAAGTAGGATAAACTCTTATTTACCTACTGTTTAGTGGCGGTGGGTTTGTAAAGCTAACTAGAGAAAATGCTACATCGTAAGACAGATACTCTGAAGGTCCAAACTACTATAAGTTATGCCAGCTGCCCAGAGACATTTGCTGTTATCATGTTGTGCTAACAAACATTAAAGTCCTAAAATATCCTGGTCCAAAATAGCATAACTCTGCATATTTCATTAAAAGAGATCTTATTTTGCTGCAGCTGGGCATCTGGCCCTGTGAGCTGATTTCACGTTTCCAGTTGGATCATTATTTCTTTGGCTATGGGAAGATACATCCCATGTTTATGCTCAAATCGGGAATGTTGGACTCACTAGTAATATATATAAACCCTGAGTATTATTGAACATCTTTGTGCTACATAAATATTCTGATAGACCTAAGCAAACTTCAAAAGTCCTAGCCTAGTATTCAGTGTGATTTAATTTATGGTGTGTATTTCCCCTACGATTTTCAGCACCTTAACTGAGGAACCCGGAGAAAGCATTGCCAGGATATATGAATTTTCAGAAATTCACATCTGGGGATGGACATCCCAGACTAATATTAATAAATGGGGTGGAAAATTGGCTGACCAGTGAGTTGTGATAAGGCCAACTATTTTCCTCACCTTTCTAAAAGCTGGATTCAGTCAGCAAACTCAGTCTGCCAAGTGTAATCAGAAGAGAGAAAAAAATAAATGTAATTGTTACCGAGGCTTGATTCCAACATTGGTGGCAATACAAAATACTCTCTGTCAGTGTTGATTTTGTCACCAGATCTGGGCCATGAATAAAAGAGCCATAGGTTCCCTTCCAGGAGCTGAAGTTGTCCAATTGTTTTCCTGGAAGTAAAGAAATTTAGTATGTCTTTTACAAAGAAACTCTTGTGATAAATAATGTTTTATTTACCCCACCTAAAATTCATAGTCCAGCCTGACCTGGGGAAATATGGATGGTCCATTTGAAGTTTAGAACTTGAGGAGAGGCAGGGGACATCAGCTATATAGTGACAATTTTAACATTTTCACAGGGCTCCTCTCTTTATACCTGAAAAAAACCAAGATCTTTTACTTGCATTGTTATAGATGCTTGATGGTTGTTTTACAAACTGAATAGATACGGCTGCTGAAAGCTTGAAACAGAGGGTCCAATGCATGGCTGCTGCATTGCTACTGCTATTCCATCCCAGGCATGTTGCTTTTTTGTGTGTGTTAAAAGGTATGTCTTTAATAACGAGCAAACACATATGGCCAGGCGTACTGGTTTTGGCTGGGATAGAGTTAATTTTCTCCATAGTAGCTAGTATGGGGCTGTGTTTTGGATCTGAGCTGGAAACAGTGTTGTTAACACAGGGATATTTTCATTATTGCTGAGCAGTGCTTACACAGAGTCAAGGCCTTTTCTCCTTCTCACACCACCCCACCAGCGAGCAGGCTGGGGGTGCACGGGGGAAGCTGGGAGGGGACACAGCCGGGACAGCTGACCCCAACTGACCAAAGGGATATTCCATACCATATGATGTCATGCTCAGTATATAAATCAGGGGGAAGAAGAAGGAAGGGGGGGACATTTGGAGCGATGGTGTCTGTCTTCCCAAGAAACCATTACGTGTGATGGAGCCCTGCTCTCCTGGAGATGGCTGAACCCCTGCCTGCCCGTGAGGAGTGGGGAATGGATTCCTTGCTTTGCTTTGCTTGTGTGCGCGGCTTTGCTTTACCTATTAAACTGTCTTTATCTCAAACCACAATTTTTCTCACTTTTCCTCTTCTGATTCTCTCCTCCATCCCACTGGGGTGCAGTGGGCGAGCGGCTGCGTGGGGATGAGCTGCATTCTGGGATTAAACCACAAAACCAGGTTTTTTGTATAGGCATACCCAGATCTGTTTCCAAGCAATAGGCAAGGGCAACAGCCTCCTGCGACCAAATGTCCTTAATTTCGCCCGTGACTCATTTGCTTTGGCAACTTCTGGAGTAGTAAACTAGCGCTGTGGACACTTCAGGTGATTGATCTGAATTACAGCAAAGGCATGTCAGATGGGTAGAAAGAGTCAAGTACTGCACCTTGCCTGATTTATGGCTCTCAAACCAGTGCCCTCTGCAGCAGAAAGTGGAGACTAAGAACTACAGAGATTAAGAACTACAACCACCTGTGTTATCACCCAAGGAGTTGAGAGGGATGGCTCACATTTTACTCTAGCTGGCAGACACACAGAAAAGGTCTTCTCCCTTGCCTCCTCCCTTGTTTTGCCTTTTGATGTTACAATGACTGCAGTGATGGACTAGAGAATGCAAATGATGAAGTCTTGTGGAACCAGAGACCCCAGCTCCCCAAAGGTAGCAGTTTCTGCATGATGTAGGTGCCACATTTTTAAAAAGATTGTAGTGCATGACATTAAGAGAGATAATAACCTATATAAAGACAAAACCCAGCATGTTGTGAATGTTGTCACAGCAATCACGATCTGCCTCATACCTGGGGAATTAGTGTCTGACCTCCCTTGGCTTCTGTGACAGCAGAGTGGATAAATTTTACCTTAGGGTAAGATTTTGCAGTGAAGTTTGAGATTTCTGCATCTTTATTTTTGTTTCAGTCTTCCAGCTGATGGCATTTAGGGGTTTTGAGACCTAAAGAGGGCTATTTCTGAGGAGAAGAATGTACCTCTTTTCATATGTAGGTAAATGATTTTATTATTAGAGGAAAAAGCTCATGAACTGTGAAGTTTACAATTATACTTTTTTTTAATTTTTACAACTAACAATATTTGCATGAAATCTGTAAAGCCTCAGAAATGTTGAGATTTTAATCACAGTGAAAACATGATAGCTATTTACAAGCTAGATTCCAACCGCCTGCTCACAGCTCATCGTCAACTCAGTGCTGATGCAATGTCAGAGGTAGGAAGACCATTGTGTTCGTGTGTGGTGGGTCAGATGACGTTGAGGGGTCCTTGTGCTAGCAGCCTTTGGGAAGAGACCTTCTCACAGGCCTTCTGTGAGTCTGGAGCTCTTTCAAGCAGTCTGTTTGCCACGCGCTGCAAGCACCACTGCTACTTTCCAACCCCACAGCAGATGCGCCTGGGGCATCATGGCTCAGGGTGCTTGTTCGCATGTGGGACCATGGGGTGACAAGTCCCGCAGCGCCCGCTCTGGGTGAGATATCGTCCTGTGGAAGGGACTGTGGAAAAGGAGCAATTTTGACATTAACTTCAGTAGTGGCAGCATCTGGCACAATGGGCTTTATAAAATCTGTGCAGTTAATTGTCCCGTGAGACTGAAACCAATCATGGTCTTTTTAGGGGGAAAGGGTAGAGCCAGGGGGAAATGCATTTATTTGGTTTTAATGGCATAGTTTTTCAATCACTCATATCTTAGCAGGCTGTAAAAGAGAAAAACAATAGTATTAAGATACTACATAGATCTGTTGTATTACATTGACTCAAATTCTATGTCTTTATAAAGCTGCAACAAATGGGAGCTCCAACAAGGAAGACATTCCCCCATGTTTGTAATATTTCTCTTTTTTTCATATCTCTTTTTTTTTTTTCTCCATCTGTGTCTGTAAGCATGGCTCATTCAACAGCCAGTGAAGTAGTTATTAACGTGGAAGAGAGCTGAAGTAGTTTACTGGAACGCCTGTCCTATAGCAAATGCAAAGCAAAGGTTTAGGTGAATCAATTTGCTGTTATTATTGTGTCCTTTCCTGGTCTCCAGCAGAAAGCTCTGTTGAATTTACAGCCACATTTTGTATCACTTTGAAGTATTAACTACTTAATTCTACTGGTTCTGCTGCCGATGATAAACCACATGTTTTATCACTGGCTGCGCTATGGATTCTTACAAGTACTTATGTGCCAGCTCCTATTCATTTCCGTAGGAGCTGGGCTTATCTGCTCAACTGTAACCAGAAAATGTATATGGAGCACTTTAAGCACAAACTGCTGACAAGTTTTTTCATTTTAACCTGCATCTTGCATTAAGGGATGTTTTTCCTTTAAGATTTACACCTTAGACTCCTGGGATTATTTAAAAAAACAATAACATTCTTTCATTGTTCCTCTCACTTTTTATATTGTTTAATTTAATTAAATAACAAGAGGCAAAGTGTCTTGGTTTCAGCTGGGAAAGAATTAATTTCTTCCTGACAGCTGGTATAGTGCTGTGTTTTGGATTTGGGATGAAAATAATGTTGATGATAAGGTGCTGATGTTTTGGGTTGTCACTAAGTAGTCAAGGACTGTTCAGCTTCTCACGCTGCCCTGCCAGCGAGCAGGCTGGGGGTGCACGGGGAGCTGGGAGGGGACACAGCCGGGACAGCTGACCCAGGCTGGCCAAAAGGGGCCAAAGGGATATTCCATACCATACGACATCATGCTCAGCATATAAAGCTGGGGGAGTTGGCTGGGGCAGCACCATGGCTTGGGAACTGGCTGGGCATCGGCCAGCGGGTGGTGAGAAATTGCGTTGTGTATCACTTATTTTGTATATCCTTTTCTGATTTTTTTCCCTTCTTTTTCTGTCCTATTAAACTGTCACTTTCTCAACCCATGAATTTTATGGGTTTTTTTTCTCGGATTCTCTCCCCCACCATGGCAGGAGAGAGTGATCACAGAATCACAGAATCACAGAGTCATTAAGGTTGGAAAAGACCTCTAAGATCAAGTCCAACCATCAACCCAACACCACGGGGATTTGGGATTTTTGGCTGTTAATGTATTCTCAGGACCCTCAGCTGATTTCATGTTCCATGGAAGTCAGGAGAACAAAGCAACAGCGATGATTCCATAAAGATAGTTCTACCTTTGTGTTATGGTTTAACCAGTCAGGCAGCTAAACAGCACACAGCCATTCGTACCCCTGTACTCAGCACTGGTGAGACCGCACCTCGAATCCTGTGTTCAGTTTTGGGCCCCTCACTACAAGAAGGATGTTGAGGTGCTGGAGCGTGTCCAGAGAAGGGCAACGAAGCTGGTGAAGGGTCTGAAGAATAAGTCTTATGAGGAGCATCTGAGGGAACTGGGGTTGTTTAGTCTGGAGAAGAGGAGGCTGAGAGGAGACCTTATCGCTCTATACAACTACCTGAAAGGGGGTTGTGGCGACGAGGGTGTTGGCCTCTTCTCCCAAGTAACTAGTGATAAGATGAGAGGAAATGGCCTCAAGTTGCACCAGGGGAGGTTTAGACTGGATATTAGGAAAAATTTTTTCACCAGGAGTGGTCAAGCATTGGAACAGGCTGCCCAGGGAGGTGGTGGAGTCACCATCTCTGGAAGTGTTCAAGAAACGTGTGGATGTGGCGCTTCAGGACATGGTCTAGGGGACATGGTGGCGCTGGATTAATGGTTGGACTTGATGATCTTGAAGGTCCTTTCCAACCTAGTGTTTCTGTGATTCTGTGATTCTGTGTGAAGGTATGTTTGGACTAGACCTTAGGAATAAATTTTTCACAATGAGGGTGGTGAAAGACTGGCACAGGTTTCCCAGAGAGGTGGTAGAAGCCCCATCCTTGGAGACAGTGAACGTCAGGTTGGACGGGGCTCTGAGCACCCTGATCTCGTTGAAGATGTCCCTGCTTATTGCGGGGGGTGTTGGACTGGCTGAGCTTTAAAGGTCCCTTCCAACCCAAACTATTCTATGATTCTATGAATTCTGGATGTTCCTTTACATCTAAATTATTCCTGTGGTTCTACCATTTCGCATTGAAGACAGTGAGGTAGTCCTCTTCAACAGGAAGAGACTAACAGCAACTTACTATGTAGTTGTGAGACTTAGAAAGTTGGAGGAAAGAAAAATGCTGTTTGAAAATAAACTTTGTCCTCATCTCTTGGGTCCAAAAGCACTGACAGTTTTGATTTTGAGGCTTAAATTATATCACAGTGGCTGTTGAAAACTGCAGACTGAAATATCAGTTTTGCTGGAATACAATACCATTGCGCCCGTAAATATCTCCGGATTTAGCTCTCACATATCCTTTTTTTATTTAGTATTCCATCAATAACTTTGTTGTACATGCCTTCACACAGATAGTTCCTTTCTTTCAAGGTTGTTTAACTGCCTAGCAACCTTATAAAAATAAACTTCAGTGTTTTGTAGTAATGGCTGCAAACAGCATAGCTTACATTAAGGTGACTGCAGTGTTTTGAGAGGTAATGACTGAAATGCCCTGGCCCCCCCTTCTTTTTTTTTTGTCAAAATTAATTCTAAGAGGAGGCAAAGTTTTAAGGACTTAATGAATCCAATTGATAAAGAAGCAAGTAAAACATTCCTACTAAGTAAATTACCCTACTTAAATGGCAACTTTTCAAAGATGTCCAGGTGCCTTTGAAAATACTGTTTTCTTCCTAGAAGAAGTAGTAAAATGAAGCCTACTGGAAAAAAAAAAAAAAAACAAACAACCAAAAAAACCCCGATAAACTGCTATTTATTTATTTTACTCAGCCCCCAGAGACATAGATGGCTGTTCTAGTGTGAATGACGTATCTAGTCTTACAAAGATTTAAGTGTGAAACTGCAAACACGTATTACCAATTTCAGGGCTTACTACTCTGAGTAGTTCCACACAGTATTATTGTATTTATTACTTCCAAGCAGAAAAGATGTGCCAAGCAGTTTCTAGAAGATATGCTTGGGTGAAAATTTGGTCTTGCACAGGTGACTTTAGACTGCATAGGAAGATAACTCCTGAATGAGAGCGTAACTGAAGTGTCTGGTCATTTTTAAGCAAGAAATGAGGTCAAAGGAACTTAAAATTAAAAACATAATATTCATGATTTTATTGTGAATCTTGTAATACTGAAAGCTACCAGAGGGAAATGCTCACCTCTAAGTGGTAACTGTCATTTACAACGTTTTATTCTCTCTCATGCTTGCAGAAACAAACCTCACAACCGTGACCTGAAAAAGTGACCAAGGAGCCAAGAAGCAAAATGAGCCCTGTAATCTGAGCCACCCTCTCAGTTTAGAAGAGGGCTGGTGATGGACGGAACTTTCAACTTATGTCTCAGAGATCGAAGTATGCACACCTTTCTTGCACTGCCTGCGTATTTGTATAGTAATAACTATACCTTAACTTAACCAAGGGATCAGGCCCAGCCAGCA
>NW_010562888.1:0-2083 GCF_000687285.1 Phaethon lepturus
ATAGCTGAGCTGGATTTTAACGTAATTAAAAAAGAAAATAAATCCCCTGATGACTGGCCTCTCTCACATCCCCGAGAGGAGTTTAAATAGCAAAACGTGAACACAGAAATACCAAATTGTGAACAAATGGCCAGAATATGTGCATTTTAACCGCTGCTGGAGGGCCTGAGCCTTCCTCACCCAAGCATCAGAAGCTCTCCCAGGCTCTAGCAGGGGCGGGGGGATGACAGAAAAAGGGAAACGAGGAACAAAAAGCTGGCCTCAAGCAATTAATCATCATATTTGACTGTAATAATGATTCAGTAAGTCTTTGCTTCTTTTTACATTTCTTAATTTAGGTTTTAAAAGTAAAGCGTAGTATTATTTCTTGGGGTTTGCAAGACAGGGTGAGCTGGCCTTGTAGTTCAGGAGCATGGTGCATGCGGCTCCTCACCTCAGGGGGGATTTTACAGTGAAATACACTTATTTGACATGACATTCATTCATTAAAAAAGGTGTGAAGGAACTCAAAAAAGCTCTGGATGCCCAGCCCCTTCCCCCAACTCTAAAGAGAGGCTAGCCTTTACATTTACATTTCTTAGATTGAAAAAAGAATAATAATAAAAAAGTTAAATTCCCTCCTACAGACATGCATGACTCCCGGTGAAGCCAGCAGGAACTGTGCACACTTACTCGAAAAAATATTTCAGCTTTAAGCCATCCCTATTACATCCCACATACATAAACACCTATTAGTACCCAGGTCAATGACAGCTTGTTGTACCCTGTTTTGCTGCTGCTAGAGGCAGGGCTTCTTCATTCCCAAAAGAGGCACACCCAGGCAGGAGAAAAGCCCGGCAGCTTTAAACTCCAACCCCAAATGAGGAGCAGCATTAAAGATCATAGAATCATAGAATGGTTTGGAAGGGACCTTGAAAGGTCATCTAGCCCACACCCCTTGCAGTGAGCAGGGACATCTGCAACTAGATCAGGTTGCTCAGAGCCCCGTCAAAGCTGACCTGTAATGTTTCCAGGCATGGGGCATCTACCACCTCTCCGGGCAACCTGTGCCAGTGTTTCACCACCCTCACTGTGAAAAACTTCTTCCTTCTTTCTAGTCTAAATCTACTCTGGTTTAGTTTAAAACTGTTACCCCTTGTCCTATCACAACAGACCCTGCTAAAAAGTCTGTCCCCATTACTCATCTAAGCCCCCTTTAAGTACTGGAAGGCTGCAATAAGGTCTCCTTGGAGCATTCTCTCCTCCAGTCCGAACAACCCCAATTCTCTTAGCATGTCCTTAGAGGAGAGGTGTTGCATCCCCCAGATCATTTTTGTGGCCCTCCTCTGGACCCGCTCCCTTGCCGACTCATGTCCAGCTTTTCATACACAAGCCCTTCTGGGCAGGGCTGCTCTCGATCCCTTCATCCCCCAGCCTGGATTGATTCTGGGGGTTGCTGTGACTCAGGTTCACCTGAAACAGTAGTATGCAAGATCACCCCATCTCAAAACCCCAGCTGCGCTGCCACCACCTCAGCTATTCACACAGGGTCCGCCAGCATGCCAGTGCTTCCCCAGCCCTCCGATCCCAACTGCCCTGCAGCCCCCCACCACCTCTAACCACCCCGCCACGGACTGGCTCCCACCCTGGCAGACAGCCCCCTCCTCTCTCACGCCCTCCTCTGCAGAGTGGCTCAGCCATCACCCGAGTTGGAAACCCACTGCTGGTGCCTGACTCCCACACCCCTCACATCCCCGCCAGCCACAGCTGCCTTCCCCACTGCCTGCTCCTGATGCCCACGTCTCAGTGCTCACCTGCCCGTCTCCAGAACATGCACGCGCCTCCTTTTGCTCCCCAAAACAATCAGGGCTGTAGATATGGGTACAGGTTCACAGGTCACATGTAAAGATCCATACACGTGGTTTTCTTCTAGAACAAAAAAAAAAGGGTGTAATACAGGTTGAAGAAATGGTTTTAGTCCTAGTTTAGAAAACCTGATGAGGTGTACTGACAGCACGTAATAACTCTGTTCACGTAACTGGATGGGCAAAGGTCAGGGGCCATGAGATGTACATGACCTCAGCAACATTATTATCTATATAGC
>NW_010562889.1:0-6232 GCF_000687285.1 Phaethon lepturus
GTGCAATGTGTCCCTTTTACCAGCCTCCAGGGACTTCACCTGACTACCAGGACTTCAAATATCATGGAGAGTGGCTTGGCAGCTACATCAGCCAATTCTCTCAGGACTCTGGGATGCATCTCTTCAGGTGACATAGACTTATATATGTATCTCTAACTCCTCTCCCATGTCGGCGCAGGGGGATGGGGAATGGGGGTTGTGGTCAGTTCATCACACGTCGTTTCTGCTGCTCCTTCCTCCTCAGGGGGAGATCTCCTCACACTCTTCCCCTGCTCCAGCCTGGGGTCCCTCCCATGGGAGACAGTCCTCCACGAACTTCTCCAACATGAGTCCTTCCCACGGGCTGCAGTTCGTCACGAACTGCTCCACCCCATGGGTGCCATCCTTCAGGACCAGGCTGCTCCAGCCTGGGTCCCCCGTGAGGTCACAAGTCCTGCCCGCAAACCTGCTCCGGCCTGGGCTCCTCTCTCCATGGGTCCACAGGTCCTGTCAGAAACCTGCACCACCATGATCTTCCCACGGGGTCACGGCCTCCTTTGGGCACATCCCCCTGCTGTGGCATGGGGTCCTCCCCGAGTGCAGGTGGAGATCTGCTCCACCGTGGAGCTCCATGGCTGCAGGGGCACAGCCGGCCTCACCATGGTCTTCCCCAGGGGCTGCCGGGGAATCTCTGCTCCGGCGCCTGGAGCCCCTCCTGCCCCTCCTGCTGCTCTGACCTGGGGGGCTGCAGGGTTGGTTCTCTTGCGTATTCTCACTCCTCTCTCCAGCTGCACTTGCTGTTTTTCTCCCCCCTTAACTCTGTTACCCCAGAGGCGCTGCCACTGCTGCTGATGGGCTCGGCCTTGGCCAGCGGTGGGTCCGTCATGGAGCCGGTTGGCATCGGCTCTGTCAGACACAAGGGAAGCTTCTGGCAGCTTCTCACAGGAGCCACCCCTGTAGTGCCCCCGCTACCAAACCTGGCCATGCAAACCCAATACAAAGAGCAAGGGGCTGAGCAAGCCTTTAAAATAAAATGGACTTGGTGGTGTGGTTTCTGAACCATAATTTAGATTTTGGCTACTCATTTTCCAAGTATATCAGTGAATTCTCTCTTCACTCTCCATTTTTTCAGCTAGAGGCATTTCCAAAACTTACCAGGGGAAGAAATGCTCCTTAAATAGGGTACTTATTATTAGCACCATGTTTCCAAATATAACATCCCTATTGTCTTAATTATGTTACTATAGTGGCCAATTTGGGATGGGATGGAAAAGCTTTTGGAGGTTTTCCATGCCGGATTCCCTGCCTTGAGTGTGGAGCAAGCTTAGTTCGCTAGTTATAACTGAGGGCTTTTCCAGAAACCATGCCCCTTCCAGCCAGAACGGGTATGATGTCAGAGTTTTGATGGGCATGGCCCCATCTTGCCTGATGCCACATGTTTCCTCCTAAGTGAATGAATCTTCACATTCCTGGACATGAGCAGTGTGTAAACCAGCTTATGCCAATGCCATGGATGCTTAACAACAGGGGAAATATAGCAGATTTAATAAATATGAATCATCTCATTCCTAATAGTAATAACTGAAGTTGAAATACTGAAAATACTCACATAGACAAGGTGAACCCATGTATGATTCTGGGTTGTTGAGTTGTTGGGGTTTTTTTCATGTCAAAAATTTAATTCAGTTTACCCCTCATGAACGTACCCGTTACACTCTTCCACAGCCCAAACCCTGCCGTCCTTACTTGCAAGTCCTCTGCCTGGTTCCAGGTCTCTCTCGAACCCCAGCTGCCAGTGGTTCTGCACAGCTATTCTGTGCTTTGCACAAGCCAGGGCTGTAACACAGAGTAAGTAATACATGGACTGACTTTCTTCTGGATCCAGGTAGCATTCTGAAGAGTTAGACTACAAGCAAATGTAAGGCCACAGATCTTAATTTTGCAAACACCGTGCCCCTGAAGCTGTTACTACCTCTTGGACACTTGCCACCACTCGTGGCCTTGGGATTACCCCAAACTGCTTCGACGCAGAGTTAGTCACCCTGATTCGCGCTCACTTACTGCCAGGGGAGAAGGAGGAGCACCAGCTTTTCCACCCCTCGCAGAAGAAAGGTGGAAGCAACCAGCAGGGACTGGTGATGCTTTTGACCTTTTGCAAGGTAAATGTGTGGCTGTGGACTCCCTTCTGTTGGCAAACTCAGCTTTAGCAGGCACACTGCTTTCCACAAGTGGAAGGTTAATTTCTTGTCTCGAATCCCAAATTAATTACATTTCTTGCAGGAAAACAGCAGGGAAGATTAGGTCTTAGTTTGATGCATGCAACTTACCACCAGTATTGAGACCTCCCTCAAAAGAATCCGAAGAGTCTTGCCCTGGGGTAAAAAGCCTAATAGAGAGACTTAAAAATGTCCATCATGACTGAAAGTACATTTAACTGAAACACTGGATTTTTGTTGCAGAAAATAAAGATGATGTTATCAAAGCTACTACAGAATATATACAATGTATGAAAGGGGTTTATTTGTTTGTTGTTTTTCTGAGATTTTTTTTAAGTGGTGTTTGTCTACCTACAGTTGCAACTATGTCCTTTGGAATACATAATGTAATGTGTTGCTGCAGGAGCCCAGATACTTCAGTTATTTTAGGGCAGTTATGTCAGAATGAAAGGGAAAAAAAACCCCTCTCAGTGCTTTACATTTAAAAACTTCTGGCATGACATGTACTAATTCATTAAAAAAAATCTCATTCATCAAAACAATTCATTTTTTGTTTGAACAGGCTGAATAAACAATTTCTTACTGATTTAATCCTGGCAGCCTTTCTAGCGACAAGTGGCTCCAGTTCATGTACAAGCACCACAGTGTCCTTAAGTATCAAGAACAAATTGGGTACATAAAGGACATTTAGTGATCACCTCTGCATGACTGCCCAGCATTCCCACTTGCTCTTTTCTCCCTACTTTTTCATTATTTTTCTATTGTAGCAAATGCCATTAAGATCTTGAGTTTATCGGAACATTCTGAGAAACATCTGGGCTGGATCCTTTCTTTTCTTTCTCCTGCCAATGATGGGCTGACATGGCACGAAACATTGTCCTGAATCAGCACTGGATTGTGTACTTTCAAAAAAGGTCACAGAACAGTGCTGGAACAGTGAACAGCCACTTGGAAATGTGCTTACTGTAGAGCTCACTCTTGTGAAAATAGATGAAAACTTACAATATTTTCAATACTTCAAAATGTGTAATTTCATTTGGATTATTATTTCCTTTTTCAATCAGCTGGTAAGAATAAAGGCAAAATTTTCATGTACCATGGTGAAGAATACGTGCAATTGGATAGCCAACAGCTGCATAGGTGTGTGGCAAAAGAATAAATACATTAAAAACAGATGAACATCTAGTCCACGTGCCCTGAAGCAGTCAGGCAGTTGGACCAGATGATCATCGTAGGTCCCTTCCAACTGAATTATTCTAGTCCAGTCCAGTCCAGTGCAGTCCTATTCTATTCTATTCTATTCTATTCTATTCTATTCTATTCTATTCTATTCTATTCTATTCTATTCTATTCTATTCTATTCTATTCTGTTCTGTTCTGTTCTGTTCTGTTCTGTTCTGTTCTGTTCTGTCCTGTCCTGTCCTGTCCTGTCCTGTCCTGTCCTGTCCTGTCCTATTCTGTTACAAGTCACTATGTTCTTCCCTGAGTCAGGTCCAGTCAATCTGTGATGAACCACATCTCACACTAAGTAGTTGTCTGTCTCCATACTCTGAACTTCTGAATGGGTTCCTCAGTTCAGTGCTATTTGGCTACTCACTGCACCATCTTTTAGGGCAGTTTTGCCTTGAAACTGCTATGAAGAAATGGCACCCTCTTACCCTTGAGATCTGTTTCTTTTGCCGATATAGCCGTGCTACCATTTTAGTGATGAACATATATTTTTCCTGGTTTTTGTGGGGGCAAGTTCTGAAGAGCAACAACTTTCATGTAATGGGCACCCAGGCTGTTTTCTTTTTGGTGCACCAGCCATATCACCATTAACCCTCGAACTCCATACGCAGTGCCTAACTCCGTCTGTGAAGCACGCACAGCCTCTTCCATGGGGACTGGGAGCCGACACAGGGAGAAGCAAGGAGACGTGGTCTACTTGATTCGTAGTATCCACAACGAAATGGGAGTCAGCACAGGCTGAAATGGAAAGTCAGCTTATTTCAGCTAATGAGAGCCAGGAAAAAAACTGAGATCTTCTTTTATAGTCTATGCTATTTTTCAGGCTTGACCATTAAAAATTATCTTTTTTTTTTTAATATTGTCAAATACATTTTATCAGTATGGATAAATACAGGAGATTTTCATGTCCATCTTACTAGTCAATTTTCATCAGAAGATTCCACGTAGCAGTTTATGAGGACACTGACAGGTAGAAATGTAACCTTTCAGTGGAAGCTGCCACTTCATTTTCCCCATCACAGACTGGGATTCAGTACTTTCCCAACTAGAAACATAAAACCTTAAACACGGGTTTGCCAACAACAGCAAAAATCAGGTTACAATTTCAAGAATTATATTAATTTTCCAACAAAATCACTTGTATAAGTTCTTTTCTAAAACTTCCCTGTGTGTCCTTGCTGCATGTGTCCTGAAAAACTACATGACCTTGAGCCGAGCAGTTGGTCCTTCAGCAGTTAGTACTTCCAGCTATAATTCTCATCTTTAAGAAGTAATCCCACCCTCTTTTAATGGGAATAAATTGAAAAACCAAATAACAAAAAAAACCTTGAAAAAGCTCAGCTCTGCCCCTCCTGGGTATGGTGTAAGCTTAGATATCCTCCTGTCCTCCTCTTCCAAGTGCACACAAGGAAGGAAGGGAGCCTGGCAGTTACCGAGTGATTTGTAGAAAACCAAATCACACGTGAGAGTTTCTAGAGACTTTTAAAAACATTTAGTTGCATATGTTCAAATGAAAGCCCATGCAGGTTTTTTTTTTTTGGTTTGGCTGATTGGTTTTTCCATGAAAGTCATTTAAAGCTGATGGTTGGAGTCACTTTTATTTTTTAATTAAAGCTTAATGATGGTGGAAGGCAGGGAGGGCTCTGCCAGCCTAAGAAAAGTCGTACAGATGTGTCTGCCTGGAGGATACTCATCACAACACGCAAGCTGCGTGCACCAGGCAGTCTGCAGCACACATTGGGTAGCTGTCACCATTATGTTGCCATTAATTTCACATGGGGAAAACCCCCAGGACTGATTTTGACCTCACGGCCTCCAAGCAGGAGTTTAACCAGGGGAGGAGAGAACAGCAAAGTGGCCAAGGCAGAGCAGGGCATGGAGCCAAGTGGTCCAAGTTCTTCTTGCACCCGGGAAGGAAAGACATAAGCTTTAGATCTCACAGCTTACAGACTCAGGGAACAAAACCGTATTTTCAGGGAATATTGATGGGGGGCTGGCTGCAGCACTTTGAGAAAAACAGATGTTAGGAGAGAGAGTTGACCAGTCTGCCTCCCGCCACGGCTCTTTTCAGGGTCCCCAGCAAGAGGACGAACACATGGTGGAGCTTCTAGGGGATCTGCAAGCAGAAGGTAAGCAAGGCTTTGGAGTAGTTTTCACTGAGTAATAGGGGGGCACTTAGGACACTTACAACGCAGTCGGAGAGCTTCCACTATTTCAGAAGTAAGAAGTGGGTCCCGCAACTTGGACGGGATAAAGTTCATGTTCCTGTGTTTCCCCATCTCTGTTCTCTGTGCCGCTCCTCCTTGGAGCAGGCTCGATGCCTTCTTATCTCACTCACAGCCAGCTTTGCACACACGCATTTCTTCCTCCAGTTTGCATCTCTTGCTCTCAAGCTTCCCCTTCAGCCCCACTTTGCCCTGTGTCCCTCATCGCCTCCTCCCATCTCCCACAGCTCCTGCTGCTGCTGCGGGGCCAAGTGGTGCCGGAAAACGTCCTCCTCTGCCACGGGAGGAGGTGGCAGGTTTAGGAGGGCTGGTGAGCCCTGGAGGGATTTGCACGTGGGTGCAGGGAGACCCAGCGCCATGAATCTGTATTCCCTTTGCATTTGGAAGATTTTTTGGGGTAATAGTGGGAGGAATTAATTCCTTAGGAAACATCTGTTGCCATAAAATATTGGAATAAAGCAGCAAAAAGGGAAGCTCCTCACCTCAAATTGTGTCACTTTAAAAGCTGCCACTCCCAGTTTTTGCAGCAAAACAAAGAAGGTCTTGTTGGGGTAGTGGGCACCACTTCCCCTGCAGCTGGTG
>NW_010562890.1:0-54900 GCF_000687285.1 Phaethon lepturus
TTTCTGTGATTCTGTGATTCTGTGAATTATAGGGTTGCAGGGTGATTAGGGCTGGAAGGGACCACAGGAGGTCTCTGGTCCACCCTGCAGCCTCTCTGTGCAACCTGCACCCCTGCATGACTGTCCTCATGGGGAAAACTCTTTTCAGCATATGCCTGTTTTCTCTCAAGCTGTTGCCGTGCACTGCTGGGAACAGCCTGGATCCCTCCTCTCACCCACCCATAGGTACTGGGAGGGCTGCTGTTAGGTCGCCCTCAAAAGCCATCTCTTCCTCAGGCTTAACCAGCCCCATCCCTAACCTTTCCCACACAGCACAAGCGCTGCGAACCCCACCACATTGGCATCCCCCCACTGAACTCAGTCCAGTTTATCGATACCTTTCTTATCATCATAGGACCACAACTGGACACTGTATTCAGAGTGCTGAATAGAGAGAGCTAATCCCTTCTCTCAACCTCCTTTCTAGCCAGGGTACACTGCTGGCTTGTGTTCAGCTCACTGCCACCAGGACCCCAGGGCCTTCCCCACAGAGCTGCTTCCCAGCCAGTTTGTCCCTAGCCTACACTATTGCCAAGGGCTCTTCCTTTCCAGGTGCAGGACTTTGCATTTGTCCTTGATGAATTTCATAAGGTTCCCGCCAGTCTGTTCCTCCTGCCTGTCTGGGTGTCTCTGAGTGGCAGCTCTCCCCTTGTGGGTACTGATGGTGCCCCCAGCCTGAGTTCATCTGCAGATTCGATGAGAGTGCATTCAATCACCTCTTCCAGGTGATAAAGCTGTTAAAACAGGGCAGGTCCCAGGACAGGCTTCTGCAATTCTCCACTTGTAACCTGCCTCCAGGTAAAATATAACCTGTTACCTCCTACCATCTGAGCACAATCATCCAACAACCTTTTTCCACAGTTAGTTGTCTGCCCATCCAGACATTCGTAGCCTAACTTGGATGCAAGGCCATTGTGGGAGACAGGGTTGAAAGTCTTGTTCAAGTTAATGTAAGTGACATTCACTGCTCTTGCCTCATCTGCAAGGCAACCGGGTTGCTCAGACATGACTTATCATTGGCAAATCTGTGCTGGCTTTTCCCAGTCTTCTCCTTCATGTGCCCAGAAATGTGTTCCAAAATTAAATAGCTTTACAATATAACAAGCAGCTCTTCCTTCCACAAGAAGTAAATGTTCGTCTTTTCAATAAAGCTTTCTAGGAATCCACCCTGTCCATCAGGTGCTATGTAGGAAGCCCTGTTTAGCCGTTCCAGACACATCCTGATCTTTGAGCTTAATCTGCTATCTTGAGGTTTTGGTTGCAACTTTTCTGACTTTTTAAACCTCATCCCTCAGGTTGTCTCTAAACTGAGCAGGAGATGCATGTCTTTGCATGCTTTCAGCATTTCTGCAAAATCCCAATCAAGGACTTGGCAGGAATAGCTACTATCACGTTTTCTTCTGGTGGGAACCAAGGTGCAGGATGGCAGGTGGAGGCTGGAGCATGCCCAGTTCTTGCTCCAGCACAGGTCAGGAATAAGGGTAGTCAAGTTCGGTGCCAGGACATGGACACTCATCCTTTGGACCCTTTGGAGTCCACCGATGCAGATGTAGGTTCTGTAAAGCCAGAGGGCTGAGACAAGTCTGTACGGGTGCCTGAGTGGGAGAGACATTTCAGAACAGTGCTGCACCCCAATGGAAAACCAGCAGCTCCACTTCTGGGGAGGTATCAAGTCCATGCACAATGCATGTACTGTTTCTTTCCTGGGAACTGACAGCAAAATGTTGGTAGACCCAAGCCTCATGTATTGTTAACAAGTCCTTGTCAGGTGAGAAGGTGGGACGTTTTAGATAAATGAAGTAAACAAGATGAAATCTGGCTTGGCCTGGGCACAGGGGTTAACAATCAAATCTTGGCAAAACATGTAGCAAGCAGTGGTGGCACAAGACGTAGAAGAACTGTAGACTTAAATAGTTGCTGAAGTATGGCACCTAATGTATAAACAGCATGAGCCATAGCTCCAGAAGGGAAGAGCACCATCTACTGAATGGCAAAGGCAGGTTTGCTTTTCTTACTCTTTCAGGAGAGGTGGCTCATTCACAGAAGAACCAGCAGTTACTGGGGAGTTATGGGTCACTGGGGAAGTTCCTTAAGTTCCTTAACCTGCATTAACAATTGGCTGGATCACATCAGGGAGAGGAAAGGATTACATCCCTCTCATACCTTTAAGACCTTCCTAGAACTCTGATATTCACAATAGCCATAAATAACGTCTGAATCTTTTCTTCATGCTGCTGTCTATTAACTACATATTTATCTAGCTAACCTAATCTATGATCCTATTAATGTAATAGATTATGAGTCAGCCAGGAAATCACTCATTTGGGTTGACATTCTTTCCTACTATTCCCCTCATCCCTAGTCCCTTCATCTCCACTTAGATATGCTCTTATAAGACAATAAGCCTCAGGTATATATTTCTAGAGGTTTTTTTGGTCATGGTCTTATTGATATTATTCCTTGTGTTGGCTTTTTAAAGCACTTGCTAAATTTGCTTGTAATATGAGGCTACAGTAATCCACCGTCCTCCTACGCTGCAGTCTGTTCTAGCCTACACCACATAAAGACTCCTTTGCTGTCATGGGGTGGGAACTGTGCACTGAGGCTCCTAAAATAGATTCAAACAGGGAAAAAAAGCTACAAAGAAAAATGGGAAGACACTCTGAGACCTTGGTTCTGCTCTCAGGACATACTGCATGTTCATATCACCATGTCTTTTGACAAAATGACCCCTTCTTTCCTGAGTGAGGAAACTCAACGTCATCTAACTGTTTTGATTCAATTTTTGAAAGATTTAATTTTCTTGAAGATTCACTTCTAAACTCTAGCCAGCTCACCAAGCACAGCTTTATCATCTCTGGGAAAAGGAATAACAGGTCTTGAGCCAGAGATGTAGTCATTTTATTTAAAAAATCTGGCCCACATGTATTTCTTGCATGGTGGGAAGTGCCAATCTCCACAACACAACCATTGCCAAAGACAGCATAATCACATTGAAAGCCCCACCCCCATGCTTTCTTAGCTACTGGTACTCCACTAAAAATTTTACCAAAATTACATTGTGACTTCTGATTCACTCATGTTATTATCTAAATGAAATGAATACAAGACATGATAACATTATTTTTCTTCTTTTATTTGGAAGTAATTGTTAAATGATACTAAAGAATTCCCAAATAGATGGTTTTGTTAGTTTTGCAAATATAAAACATACCAGGAACAAACAGTAGAATCACATCAAAGTTCTACCTTTCAGAAATAAAATTGATGTAATTTTTTTAAAAGTACAGAAACACATCAGGTTAAGTTTTATAGACAAACCAGGAACAAAGCCTGGTCAGCTGGTCAGCTCAAGGATGGATAGTAAATGGATTTCCCATTTCACAAAGATTGCCACAAAATCAGAACACAAGTCTGACCAGAGGTAGAACAAACTCCAAGCTATCAGAATTTCCCAATGAATTAACTTGAAAAAAACAAAGGTTACTAGTGATCTTGTTTTGTTTTTAACAAAATATTCCATCTTTATTTTGTCTAACAAGTACACAACATTTAAAAAACTGTAACAAAAACTCATTTTGAAAGGAGAAAACAAATTTATGCTGAATCATTCCTATTCTTTTTGTTGAAATCAATGCAGCGCAAAATACTTTTGAGAAATTATTGACTTCTGACAGAGAAGCATCCTTCTTCAGAGCTGTCTGGCTGCAGTTGGCTGTGATATCCCTGCTCATGTCCTGCTGAGTACCATGCATTTCTATAGCCCATCTCACGCACAGCAACAGTCACGCACAGGTGACTGCAAATGTGCAATGACTATCAGGGAAAGTCCTTGTGTGGACAAGCTCTCTGAGGTGATACACAAAACTCATCCTTACTTACAAACTGCTGCTGATGGCTCTAGTGTCACATTTTTATGTAGATCAGATAGATTGATACAATTAATCTCTACATCATAGCACATTGTCTGCGGGATCTCTGGACACAGTGAATCTCTGCAATGATAGGTGCCTTTGGGCACTGGTACCATCTGGTGTCTCTGGCTCTCAGCTTAGCACATACCATTTTATTTTTGAAAGATTGAAGTATCAGGTCATGCCTCCGAGCTCCTTGGAGAGAAACAGAGTGATCTTCATGGGTTGTGATCTGCAGAAGGTCATGATGCAGATATAGACACCCCTCCTGACATGGCCTTCCGTAAAATTGAACTACATTAAGAGCAGCAGTTGCCTACAGAAATATTTAATGTGACAGTGAAGAGAGGGGTTTTGGCTTTGGATATTTTTTCAGTGACAAAATATGGAGGCAGAAGAATGTATAACCTGTGCTTTGCAACCTGTGGTGCTCTGTGCCATGTGTTTCATGGCAGTACATATGTAATCTCAGTTCTTTGTAAGGTAAGGAGGGGGTCAGCAAAACCACCACCATGGACTTCCGTAGGGCAGACTTCTGCCTGTTCAGGTCACTGGTTGAGAGAGTCCCTTGGGAGAGAGTCCTGAAGGACAAAGGGGTCCAGGAAGGCTGGACAGCCTTCAAGAAGGAAATCTCAAAGGCGCAGGAGCAGGCGGTCCCCATGTGCCGTAAGAAGAGCTGGCGGGGAAGGCGACCGGCCTGGCTGAACAGGGAGTTTTGCTGGGACTCAGGACAAAAAGGAGAGTTTATCACCTCTGGAAGAAGGGGCAGGAAATTCAAGAAGAGTACAAGGATCTCGTTAGGACATGCAGAGAGAAAATTAGAAAGGCAAAAGCCCAGCTAGAACTCAATCTGGCCACGGCTGTAAAGGATAACAGAAGATGTTTTTACAAATATATTAACAACGAAAAGAGAGCCAAGGAGAGATTCCTGAGCTGTAAGACAGGGATGGAGAGCAGAATAAACTCCCCATAATTCAGGAGGAATCAGTTAAGGACCTACTAGGCCACCTGGACACCCACAAGTCTATGGGGCCTGATGAGATCCACCCAAGAGTACTGAGGGAGCTGGCGGAGGAGCTTGCCAAGCCACTCTCCATCATTTGCAGTGCTGGTTAACAGGGGAGGTTCCAGAAGACTGGAGGCTTGCCAATGTGATGCCCATCTACAAGAAGACCTGTAAGGAGGATCCTGGGAACTACAGGCCTGTCAGCCTGACCTCAGTACTGGGGAAGATTATGGAGAGGTTCATCTTGAGGGCGCTCACAAGGCAAGTGCAGGACAATCAAAGGATCAGGTCCAGCCAGCATGGGTTCATGAAAGGCAGGTCCTGCTTGAGTAACCTGATTTCCTTCTATGACGAGGGGACCTGCCTGGTGGATGAGGGAAAGACTGTGGATGTTGTCTACCTGGACTTTAGTAAAGCCTTTGACAGCGTCTCCCACAGCATTCTCCTGGAGAAACTGGCAGCTCGTGGCTTAGACAGGTTTACTCTTCACTGGGTAAAGAACTGGCTGGATGGCTGAGCCCAGAGAGTTGTGGTGAATAGAATTAAATCCGGCTGGCGGCCAGTCACAAGCGGTGTTCCCCAGGGCTCGGTTCTGGAGCCGGTCTTGTTCAATATCTTTATTGATGATCTGGATGAGGGGATCGACTGCTCCCTCAGTAAGTTTGCAGATGACACCAAGTTGGGTTGGCTGAGGAGAGATCTTATCGCTCTCTACAACTACCTGAAAAGGGGTTGTGGCGACGTGGGTGTTGGTCTCTTCTCCCAAGTAACTAGGGATAGGATGAGAGGAAATGGCCTCAAGTTGCACCAGGGGAAGTTTAGACTGGATATTAGGAAAAATTTCTTTACTGAGAGAGGGATCAAGCATTGGAACCTGTTGCCCAGGGAGGTGGTGGAGTCACCATCTCTGGAAGTGTTCAAAAAATGTGTGTATGTGGCACTTCTGGACGTGGTTTAGTGGGCTTGGTGGTGTTAGGTTGACGGTTGGACTTGGTGATCTTAAAGGTTTTTTCCAACCTTAATTATTCTGTGATTCTCTGAACCTTTGGTAGAAACGGTGAATACCAGACTGCAGTTCCTTGCATGTTAATCTCCAGGGAACAGTAGTAGATAAAAACCACTGAACTTCAGGCTGGAGAGTTCCAGCTCATGAGATTTTACTCTGAAATAGACTAATCTTGTGGGAGCACCATGAACTTCTCTGGGACGTGAAGGTGCAGACCCAGCAGCTCCTGCTGGAGCTTCAGAGAGGATCAAGAGGTATTTTGGAAGCTAAGTGCGGAAGAAGACAATGTTTCTTGTCTAAACTTCTCCCTCTTTTGGAAGTTCTTCAGTGGCCTTTACTTTCTCAGGCTCATCTAGAGTCTTCTGCTCACCAAATCGCCAAAGCTCCAAACTCTTCATGCTTTATAAAACCTTGGTAGTCACAGTGGTGGCAAATGGTGGGTGTGAGATTGGCAATTCTGTAGTATTTTTGTCTGAATGTACTTGTGGTTCTGTTTTCTTCCCTAATTTTGCACCATTGCCTGGCTGAATGCCTAGAACTGAGTAGGCAGGGGCTGTGAAAAGGTGGAGACCTTTTAACTTTTAACGATTTCCTTAGCCATGCTGAAGTCTTGTAGGTGTTACTGGTGAAGTTCATGGCTAGAAAGGACACCCAGCTCTTGATCTGGGACTTGGAAAGTAGCTCAGTTCCACCTCAGAGGAGGTAAAGGCCCAAGGCATTGGTGGTTTGACCAAGAGAATGGGGATGGACACTTGTGATATTCTGGTTTCCACAGTATGGGAAAAGAGAGTGATTAACTTTGTCCTCTTGAAGCTGACCTTTCTGTGTTGGCGTCTGCACAAACTTTCTTCACTTGTGGGAAGGTAAGCAGACCTTCCCCCTGCAAAGTCACTCATTTTATAGTCTTCTGGCTACCTTCAAGGTGCCCCCATGCTCTCTGCCCTCACAGGAAACTTCAGGTGAGTAAAACTCCTGACTACGTTATGGGATAGAGAGAGCAACTCCAGCACAGGGAGAGCTGAAACACACTGGAGTACAAGAGGAGAATAAAAATGAAGTCTACAAATTGGAGATACTTTTTAGAAAAACAAAGCCAACTGCAATTTAACAAGTGAAAAATTCTACACAAAAAAAAGCAATTGCCCAAGAACAGAGTAGGAGACATTGGTTAGCAGCTGCCCTGCAGAAAACACTACGTCCTAGAGTTGATCATAGCCTGACTGCAAGTTAAAAAATAATCATCCTTCTTAGGAGAAAAAAGGGATGCCATCCCAGAATATAAAAAAGGAAATATTGATTATACTATAGTAATACATAGTTCCTTTGATTTACTCAGTACTCGTGAGACCCAACTGCAGAACCAAGTCCAGATTTGGTACTTCAGGAAAGCCGCTGAGCAATGGGAGAAAGACCACCAAAGAGCAACATGAATTATCAATGGTCATGAATTATCAATGGTCTAGAAAGCATAACCTAGAAAGAAAGTTAGAAGGAACCAGAACTGTTTGTCCTAGATAATAACAGAAGCAGAAAGGATGTGACATAAGCCTTCATGTACTTCAGAAGCTTAGCTGCTAGGACAAAGGCAGTAATTTGCTCACAACATTCACTGCAGAGAAGGCAAGTAGTAAATTTTGTCAAAGAGACCAAAGACCAACATTAAACCATCAAATGAGGATTGTGAAGCTCTGAAATTGATATGGTAATATTTCTCACTCATATCTGTACTATATGCTCTTGTTTACAGGCACAGCAGGTCTCTGTTGAAATTTCTTCTGCAAGATTACTTCCCATCCATGCCACTGACAGGTGCACTGAAAGACTGATCATACAGGCAAAGGAAATAGTCATACATTTCTGAGGAGTTAGTGCTGCCCTTCGCTAAGTAACTAGGTGAGGCTACCTCACAGCAGTGAAATTCTCACAGTGCTCTCCTTTCTGTTCATTGCCACCGTGCTAATTTTGTTAAAGGCGCGTCCACAGACTAGGCAGACACAGACACATATGGCATGTCACGGCTAATGTTGCCACTGTTCTTAAAGGTGATTGCCAAGAACAATTCAGTGGAGTAATTTGCTTACTGTGTAAAGAAAATTAATGCCTTTGAAACCAAAGTCTGGAAAATTAGGGAAATGCCTTCACTGTTATTTCTCTTTGTGAAAGAAGCAGCGATTCATCTATCTGGGCAGAAGTATATACTAGGTCAGAATAGATCAAGGGTGGTAATTGATAGCTACAACAGCCACTTTGCTTTAGCATCCCTCCCATTGTGACCTGGTCTGCTTTGTTTTTAAACCCCAGCTTAGGTGCAGCTGCTTTTTGTGATTAAACTGTGGCTTAAAAAATTCAGGAACACCCCCTGTTAGAATGAAGCTTGCCTTAGTTGCTAGCGACTTGAAATAACACAGATGTGGTAGAGCCGGCATGGGTGTTACAGGATGATAATCCCCGAGACCACCTGGGATGCAGAGATAGTGCAGCCCCTCACTCAAGCAACTCATGGCCCTGGGTATTACAGGGTGACATGAACCCCCATCCTGGGCTCTGTGCTGAACACACAGCACATGTCTGAGGTAGAAAGTGGAGACTTTTCCAAGAGTGACCAGCCTTGACCAAAGCCATTCCCGTCTGGAGAAAGAGTTGAGCTGTGCCAACTGGTGTCTCAGGAGCCTGCACACACAAAACACACAGGTTTCAGCAGCAGAAGCTGGTGAAGAATGATACCTAGCTAGCCCAGCCTCTTTTGGAACCTGATTTCTTATGCATCGAACCAGACCTTATAAAGCAAAATCTCGTCTTTTTGTGTGAAACCCAGCAGAGCTACCTGTTCACCACAAATAATTTTGGAAGTACAAGTTCTAGAAACCTAGCTGGACTGAGTAAGAAATAGCCCACAAATTTTGCTCATACTGATTTGCAGATTGTACTCTGATTTCAAAAGCCTTGCCCATGCACAAGCTCTGAGGAAACAAGGCAACCCGAGAAACTGCTGTTGGAGCAGTGCACTGGCCTCAGCAAAGACAGCTGGGCCATGCCACCAGCAGTCCTGGCAGCTGGGGCCCATTCGTGTGGCATGTTCTGCAGAGCTTGCAAGTGAGATGAAGACATGACTTAATGAGACAGCAGGGACCTGAATCTAAAGTGATAACAATTAACACAAGTAATCCCAGAAAGACTATGTTTTCCTTCTAGGGAGGAAGAAATACTCTTTGTGAGGAAAGGATCCTTAAATACCCTGTTGTGTTTTGAGGACTCTCTGAAAGATGTAGATCTTAAGGGGGATATTAGGTGCAAAAGGGATAGCAGTCAGCTGATAAAGAAATGTGGCTTCTCCATGAATGCATCCCAGGAGTACTGCAAAGCAGGAAGAGTAGGTTGTGTTCAGCCAGCAAGTCCATCCTTAGAGCAATCTTGTTCTCTTCGTATATTATGTGTAAGCCCTGTGCAAAGTTTGCACAAGACTATGCATTATGAATAATAAAGGAAGCTTGGACCTTAACTATTTTTCATGATATACAATTGGCAGATATACCATTGTGTTTTGCTGGACATCAGAAAAGAGAAATCTGCATGAAATTCCAGGTTTGAAGCATGTTACTTGAGATATTCAATATATCAAATAAGATTTAAACGTTAATTTCTAACTTTATGAAGGAGTAACGTATGAAATGACACTGCTTGGCAGTGCTGTATGGTATCTAGTGTTCACCCATACTGGAAGAGAGAGGAAAAATCTTTCAGCCTTGGAGGACAGAAGGGTGCTTTTCATAGGACAAGTGCTATGGTTGTTTCTTTTAACAACAGGAGCAGGAAAGCTGAAGCTCTAAAAACACTCTAGGCAGGCTAGCACTGAGGAAAGTTGCAGAGGCTGATACCCTGCTCACAAGCTGGGAGACCTGAACATAGGATTAAAATAATTTTTTCAAAATATAATGACACACTTCAACATTTTACCTTCTTGTAAAAATCTGTCTTTAAGTAAGTAGATTCTTTGACCTTTAATTCCTCCCTATTGATGCAGCTGGAATGTGTCTAATTCCAGAGCATGCCCTTCGATCGGGCTGGAAAGTCTAAACACCTGTGTACTTGACTCTTTCACAATAACCAGCACTCCTGCACCTATTTTCCTAGATATTCAGAGGGCTTGGGAGGTGCCTCTGAATTGCTGTACAGGCTAATTTGAGAGTCGTTAACTCAACAACTGAGAGGAAGCAACCCCCTCTGGTAGAAGATGAAGCAGGTAGAAGCTGGAAGCAAGCACAAGTAACCTGGGAGGAATAGAAAGACACTGTCCAAACATGCAGAGACCTGGTTAGGAAGACCAAAGCCCAGCTGGAACTGAATCTGGTGAGGGATATCAAAGACAACAAGAAAAAGCATCTTCAAGTACAAAGTGATAAAAGGAAGTAGAGGAAAAACATTGGCCCATTGCTGGATGAGACAGGGGCCCTGGTGACAAAGGACACAGAAAAAGCTGATGTGCTAAATGCCGCCTTCACCTCAGTTGTTGCTATTAAGACCAGCCTTTGGATATCTAAGGAGCCAAAGACCAGGGAGAAAGTCTGGAGCAAGGAAGACATATCCTTGGTAGTAGAGGCTCAGGTCAGTGAACACTTAAGCAAACTGGACACACATAAGTCCATAGGACCTGATGGGATGCACCCATGATTGCTGAGGGAGCTGGATGATGTCATCACAAGGCCACTCTTGATAATCTTTGATCGATCATGGTGACTGGGGGAAGTGCCTAAAGATTGGGGAAAAGTAAAGGACAATCTTATCTTCAAGAAGGGCAAGAACAAGGACCCAGGGAACTACAGGCCAGTAAACATCACTTTGATCCCTGGGGAGGTGATGGAGCACCTAATCCTGGAAACCCTTTCCAGGCACATTAAGGACAAGAAAATCATCGGGAGTAGTCAGCATGGATTCACCAAGGGGAGATCAGGCTTGACCAACTTGCTAGACTTCTATGATGAAATGACTGGCCTGGTAGATGAGGGGAAAGCGGTGGATATTGTCTACCTGGACTTGAGTAAGGCTTCTGACACTGTCTCCCATAAGATTCTCTTAGGGAAGCTGTTGATGCATGGGTTGGATGAGCAGACAGTGAGGTGGATTGAAAACTGGCAAAACAGCCAGGCCCAGAGAGTGGTGATCAGAGACACAAAGTCTGGTCGGCAACCAGTAAATAGCAGTGTGCCCCAGGGGTCAATACTGAGTCAATCCCACTCAACATCTTCTTTAATGATCTGGATGATGGGGCAGAGTATAGCCCCAGCAAATTTGCTCATGACACCAAACTGGGATGAATGGCTGGTATGTTGGAGGGTCATGCTGCCATCCAGAGGAACCTCAACAGGCTGGAGAAATGGGCTGACAGGAACCTCATGAAGTTCAACAAGGGGAAGTGCAAAGTTCTGCACCTGGGGACCAGGATATGCTAGGGGCTGACAAGCTGGAATGCAGCTTGGCAGAAAAGGACCTGAGGGTCCTGGTGGATGACAAGTTGAACATGAACCAGCAATGTGCCCTTAGGGCAAAGACTAATGGTATCCTGGGCTGCATTAGAAGGAGTGTTGCCAGCAGGTAGAGGGACATGATCCACTTGTGAGGCCACACCTGGAATGCTGGGTTCAGTTCTGGGCTCTGCAGTACAAGAGAGGCACAGACATACTGGAGTCAGTCCAGTGAAGGGCCACAAAGATGATTAAGGAACTAAAGCATCTCTTCTACAAGGAAAGGCTGAGAGAGCTGGGAATGGTCAGCCTGGAGAAGAGAAGTCTCAGAGGGTTCTTATCAAAACAGAGCATTGATTTGTATATCAATGTACAGAAATATCTGAAGGGAGAGTGCAAAGAAGATGAAGCAAGGCTCTTTTCAGTGGTGACACGTGACAAGACAAGAGGCAACGGGCAGAAACTGAAACACAGGAGATTTAATTTTCATCCAGCAGCAGAAGTATCAGAGCTGCAGCTGAACTTGTAACCTCTGAACAAGTCTCCACAGTTAAGCCATCATCAAATGATTAGACAAACATTCCCACTTTCCTTCCATATCAGGAGCATTAGCTCCTGATGCAATAATGATCATAATTGTGGTAGCAGCTGTGACAATTACAGGAAAAGGAAGCCACATCACATCACTGCTAATTCCACTGCAGTGCCTGTACTCTCAGCCGAAGGTTTCCCTTCGTTTCAGAAGCTGAGCATCACCCAATAGCTGATGAATAATTACTGCCTTACTACTATACCCTACACGGTGAAATGGTTTAAACTGAAATCCCTGTGATCATTGTTTCGTTTAAGGCTTTTGACCAAATGTCATCTGAAAGGGCTAGGGAAAAAGCCAGGTTACTAAAGGTAACGTTTGGATGAAGCAACATGTCATTGTGTATACAGAGAAGTTCATTCAGACTGTCAGCTAACTATGTTTTTAAATAATGTCCTCAGAGCACTTAGAGACAAGTTGCTTTTTGAAAATCCCTTTTGCCATTCTACCAAGTGAATTTTATATCTTGGAAATGAGTCAGATTTCTATTTACCCAGAAATAATGTGGCAGAGGCCAACATACTTTAATTAAGATATGAGATTTCCACTTCTTGACTCTGGCCTCTAAAGCCCTTTTCAGCTCCTTTTGGTGCACCTGCCCAATCAGATTATTTTCAGTCACTGGATTTTTGTCCAAACATCAGCCTGGCTGGATCTGGGCTGCCCCTGCAGGTATCTCCATGGGCGTCTAGGAAGGCTCAGGCCACTTGTTTTTTTACAGTAGCACAAGTTAATGCAGAACATTAACAACAATGGCGCAACTTGAGGCCATTTCCTCTGGTTCATATAGTCCTCTTTATCTCTGAGATTTCTACTGAGAAATACACGGTCACTCTCTCTTTCTTTCATTCTCAGAGATCATCACATCTTTTGGAAACAGCTCTGGAAAAGAAACTCAGATCTCACAGAATCACAGAATCACAGAATCACTAGGTTGGAAAGGACCTGCAAGATCATCAAGTCCAACCATTAATCCAGCGCCACCATGTCCCCTAGACCATGTCCTGAAGCGCCACATCCACACGTTTCTTGAACACTTCCAGAGATGGCGACTCCACCACCTCCCTGGGCAACCTGTTCCAATGCTTGACCACCCTCTCAGTGAAGAAATTTTTCCTAATATCCAATCTAAACCGCCCCTGGCGCAACTTGAGGCCATTTCCTCTCGTCCTATCACTGGTTACTTGGGAGAAGAGACCAGCGCCCTCGTCGCTAATACCCCCTTTCAGGTAGTTGTAGAGAGCGATAAGGTCTCCTCTGAGCCTCCTCTTCTCCAGACTGAACAACCCCAGTTCCCTCAGCCACTCCTCATCTCCATGCTATGTGCTGCAGCAGGACAACACGGCCCACATAAAATAATAACATTGTTGAGGGAAGGAAATATCTGCATCCAGAATGCACCGTTTGCGTTCAGTTTTGGGCCCCTCTCTCCAAGAAGGATGCTGAGGTGCGGGAGCGTGTCCAAAGAAGGGCAACGAAGCTGGTGAAGGGAGCACAAGTCATACTCAATTTCCCCTCTGTCTGCTGGCTTTGGTCTCTGTTCCCCAGTGAACCTTGTTTAAAGCCCTCCTCACTACACTAGCAATGCTGTTGGCAAAGATGTTTTGTCAGGTGGATCCTGTCTCTACTCAGGAGCTCTCATGCGTCAGAGAGTGGGCACAGACACCAACGCCCTTCTGTGACACCAAGCACTCAGCTAGGTACTGACCCACAGTATGTGTCTGCTCCCACCCAAGCTTTTCCCCTTGGCTCTTGGGACCAAGGTGAGTGGTAGCCAGACACCTCTCCTCTTCACCTTAGGCCTCAGAGCCAGTAGTCACCATGTCTGCTTCTCTTCACAAGAACTGGGAGCAGACCCAAAACCCAGTGTCTGGACAAAAAAAGACAGTGGGAGGATGAAGTCCTGCATAAAATTGCCATAGGACTGCTGGGTGCAATACTAATAATTCTTGTCTGTTTGCACACAAGAGAAGGGTGAGGCAGCTGTAGAAGTTCACCTAGTCAAATGCTTGATGGAAAAATACGAAGGATATCTTCTCAATAATCTGCTTGTTACATTTTCATAAGAAAAAGAGAGTAGGTAAAGAAATAATTCAGCTTTGCATTTATTCCTCCATTATCCCAGGCATAAGAGGCATGGGACCTTCTGATGGAAACCTGGATAAATCAGGTGGTCATCTGTTGTTTGCATATGCAGCTTATGCTTTGAAGGCTGAGCATGTTTTAAAAGGTAAAAAGTCAGTCCTTAAATGTAACTGAAGGCTGTCATGCCCTACCTGGATTTTAGTGGTAGGCATGATTGGCACTCCTCCACATCTAGTTATCAGCTGATGTGGTTCTTCAGAAGATGAGTCAAGACAACCTGGCAATAAGATGCTGTGTCAATGCACATGATGCTGATATAGACTAAGGTCATCCTCAGGTCCAGCAGAGCTGGGAGGGCTTGCATCAGGGCCAAGTGCTTTGGGTGTTCAGCTCAGAGGGCCCTGGAGGGACAACTCACTCTGTGAACTCGTAACACCAGCAAGAGACCTGTAGGCCTTGGCCCCAAGGATACAAGCAAAGGGTGATGGTGGAGGCCTTGAGAGTCCTGAGCGGCATCATAGCAGAGGGCCCCAGGATGTAAACACAAATCAGTCAAAGTAGAGGTCATGGAAGGGATACAACCTTGAGACCTGAACAGAACAAATTTTAGGTCACAACTAAGGAAACAAAGAACATATATCGAACACCTGTGAAAACACCCCTCTGTGGTGTGAGCACAAAGGAAAGAACAAGGTACTAAAAAATGTGAACAAAGGCAGAACAGAAAGAGAGGAATGGATTTGGTATTGTCATCCTTGTTAAGGACTCCATCCCTGATCAACGGCACTACTTACCTGCAGCCGGTCTCCCTCACCTTCAGTAGAGTCTATGCTGCTTTTGAAATTGCCACTCACCACATTTTGTACTATATGTTGGCAATTTGTATGTGAAGTTATATTTTTACTCTACACTTGGGTTAAGTAAATTAGAATTTTAATTCTAATTTAATTCTAAAATACTCTTCAGATAGCCGCAATCTTTACTAAGAGTAACACCCCATTTGCCATGTATCAAACACAACCATCTAAAAATAATCCTTATTAAGCTTACATGTTCTTCAAGCAGCTGTAGGGCCTCAGTCTGTAGGAGGGATTTGGCTCTGTGCAAAGAGGAAACTAATGTATTTATTTCACATCAATACCTTCCTAATGGCCATGTCCACAGTCCACTGAAACCAACAGCCTGAGGGTTACCGGGCATGGTGGTCTCTGGATTGGGCCTCTAGCTACTGAAGTCTGAGTAATATGTTGGAAGAAAGAACATCTGAGCCCCCTGAAAGCTGTTTTAATAAAATCTTTTTCAAAATCAAACCACCATATGCCACTTTCTATTTTGCATTTGACATCTGCACTTCTCAGCACCACCACAATGTAGTGATGTGACCCATTGTAGATTCTTACAAAAATTTATAGCAAAAGGTTTTATCAGCTTTTTAATTCTGAACTAAATCTTTCTGAACAAATTGAACAGCAAGGCTCCTGTTTGCTACGCTGAAGTGCAAATGCACAGGGTTTCCAGGGTTCACGGTTAACCAGAAGTCTGCAACACTTTCAGAAAAAATTATAATCAGTTTGAACTACTTTCCTGTTCAGAGTAAGAAGTGATGAGATGTTTTTACTTCTTCTTCACTCTCTAAAATCATCGCTTTTAGTGCTTAAGGTTTTTTTTTATTTCTTGTATCAAAAATATAAAAAAGTTCTATATGACAACACGTTGGAAAATATCCATCAGTTTAAAAGATAAACATATAATTAAATGATTAATGGATTTTAAATACAATTCAACTAAAATTATACAAGTTTTAAAGACTATGTGATATACTATTCTTTTCTCCTGTGAAACCCTATGTGGTGTAATTTAAGAATAGTGTTCTGTTTACTGACCTGTTTATTTATGTAATAAAGAGGGCCCATTCCAAACAAGGAGACTGATGTCACACATGGATTTAGCTACCTACACCCCCCCCAAAATGTATGTGCTCTTAAAAACCTTAATTGCTGCAACCTTCAAAGTACCTCACATTCCTGGGTTTTGGCGCTCCTTCTAACAAGCTCCTTGGGTTCCTGCTTGCAGCATTAAAGCCCCACAAAGGCCCCTTCTCTGTCGCTTCTGTCCTCGCTCATGCTATGGGCTCTGCTGGGGTTGGTACAGGCCCATCACTCTGTCATATGTGGCAAACAAAAGCAATGGCACAGCGAGGATCCTGTCCTGTTTACTGCCTTAACCACTTATTAGAAGTCTCACCAGGGTTACTCTCCTTGCAGCTTGCATGGTATTAGACCCACATCTCCAATGTACTCATGGATAACGCAGACATGGAATACTCTGTGGTAAGGTTCCTCAAGCCTTCTGGTTTGAACTGTACCATTTTGCATGGGATAAAGAATGATAAGTACAACACATTAGCTATTCTAGATATTTCCCTTCTTACTTGATGTATTTTGTTGAACTAGGTCTTAGATATTTAATTATCATTGTGAATTTAATAAGAAATTTAATGGCCTAGAGAGAAACGACCAAATATTAGATATTGCAATGTCCTGTTTTCCAGGAATACTTGTAGGTGCCAACCTGGGCTCCTACACAGAGCTGTTCTTAAAAGTTTGATACTGCTACTTTCCAAAAGGCTCATGAGACCCACATGGATTTGGATGTTGGATTAGACATGAAAACCTCAAGAACTTCAGAAGGCATTCAACCTAAAACATTCCTTCAACATCCTTGAATCATCAGCCTGTGTGATGCCGAGTTATGGAAAACCTCATCTAGAAGGCAGGGAAAAGTCTCAAAATTTAGTCTGGCAATTCACAGAATCATGGAAAAATTTAATTTGGAGGTCATCTAGTCCAACCTCCTGCACAAAGCTTAACTACTGGTCACGTAATCGCAACACTAGCACCAGGAAGATGATCCTAAGGCATATCTGTTCTACACAGCGAAGCCTGGAGGTCCACCACATGTGGTGTACTGTACTCACATGGAATAGCTGTACTCACATGGAATAGCTGTACTCACATGGAATAGCCATCCAGTTCATCTGTGTTGGCCCAGACATGGAGCATTGAAGTGATGCTTGGATCCTGTGTCATTCTGGCATCAGCAATGCTGCTTTAAGGACCCACCTGGGTAGTGGTGTGGGTGAATCCTACTTGCCATGTTACTCTACTACCTTCCATAACCAAGCCAACACAGGCCCTGAAAAGAGCTCTGCCTGGACTCATCTGAAAATCACCTTGAAATTGGTATTAAAGTATTAAAGTGGAATATAATTATGAGTAAAAATGGACTTACATTAAAGATCAGTGGTGAAATAGTTGGACTCTCCAACTGTTTGGCTACAGCTGCTGTTTAGTAAAGAGAATGCAAAATAATGAGTGGGTTCCACAGATGCAAGCTTCCAGCTATTCTGCTGTTCTTCCTGTTTTTCTCTCATTTTTGTTTTGTGTTGCATCCTCAAAAAATATTGTAATATATCCTCAGTTCTGAGATTTCAGCACATGTGGACTCACACAGCATGGCAGTTAATATGCAGGAATTTTGAAACTTTAACCAAATCATTCCCATTTCTGTCTGCTAAAATGCATGGCCCAACAACTGAGCAGAACAGGACAGCCCATAACAAGCCCTAGCCACAGGAACACCAAAATCCTAAATCACACTTTATTTTCAGCCAAATCCCCATGCCTAATATTTGCCCTGATGGTAGAGAGTGAGCCAATAGGAAACTTTTGACCTGGGGATTTACATGGATTTTAGACTTCTTAAATCGGACCTAAAGAGCTGGACTTAAATCCCATTTTGGTTCACGGGGGTCTTTCTGCAGAGGTTAACCCCATGTGCACGGGAGCGGACCACATCATACAGAGGAATATGGGATGAGAATAGCGGGCACAGCTTTTCTGTGCTTGTCTCCGTTGCTGCTATGCTTCCCTGTGAGTAGAGGGAGGTATGCCAGCAACTGGATTGAAAGTCATGATTCCCTTAAAATAGTATTTCTGAAAGAAACAGGGTACCGGGTACAAACAGAGGAGAAAAGTGGGTAGAAATGAGTAATGCCACAGTCTGGCTACCCACAGCAAGGATCGCTGCCTGATATTAGGCAGCAGTGCGGAACCTGAATCAGTAGGAGTTGAATGCACTGTACTTTAATAGCCTATGAAGAAGAGTAAGCTCAAGGGAGATGTTATGGCTGTCTGCAGCTGCCTGATGAGAAGATCTGAGAAGACAGAAGACATGAGAAATTCCTGTTAGATATTAGGAAAACCTTTTTTTGCCATGAGGGTGGTTCAATACTAGAACAGGGCCCAGGGAGGTTGAGGAACCTCCTTTCTTGGAGACCTGATTGGACACAGCCCTGAGAAAGGTGATCTGATTAGACCTGCTCTGAGCAGAAGGTCAGAGTAGATGGGAACTCAGTACATCCTTTCCCACCTAAATTATTCTGTGATTTTCTGAATCTGTGATTCAAGACACACAGAACCTGTCAGGGATGGGCCTTCAATATTTGATCACTCATTGTTATGATCACTCTCTGGATATGTTGAACATGTAAGTTATTTTCAGTCTCCACACATACAAGTGGACAATCGAGACAAGGTCATGCTTGATTTCCTTTAAATGTTCTCAGTGGAATTAACCAGGAAAATGGATGTTTCTGAACTTCTGTGCAGTGCTCCTGCAGAGAACCTCAGGATGTCAATCCAGACTGTTTAGAACACAAAAAAAAAGAAATTCCCTCTGCCAGACCCAGACTTGGAGCCTGATACAGACCTCATTAATTGCAATACATTGGGTTCATCCTTAATTTCAGTGGCTTTTTGCTTGAGGACTTTCTGGAGGTAATTTCAACACAGATAACTGGTGTTGGGAGATCATTACATTATGGATGAACTCCTGGCTATACCCCAATGCCCATTCCCATTTACATGCACAGGCATAGATTTTGCTTGGTTTGCCTGTTACTTGTACGTTGTTATTAGGAGCCTACAGAAAATAAATTATACTGAACATGGTTAGACTGTCAAACTCTTGAGGTCTGCTCATTGTCCATATGGACATGCTGTAAAAAGCTGATATAAAATTAGGCATCAATACAGAAAAGGCTGGTACTCACTTCTCCCACAGCCTTGTAGCATGACGGAACCTCTCCCACTGAAAGTGGCCGTGGTGCTTGTGATGCACTGGGGTTTGTCTTCAGGGATATGAGCCGTGCACGAGCAGATGCAGACACACAAAGCTTCATGCTCTCATCTGTTCCCATACTAAATTAATAAAACATTAATTATAGGAGCAGAGAAGCAGTAACTATTTTTGAACAAATTAAAATAATCCATCATGTGCTTTGTGCTTTTTTCTAAGCAATTGGGTTTTTTCCCCCCTCATTAATGCTTTTCTCTGAGGATGTTAATGACACACTCAGTAATGATGCCATTGCTTTTAGTTAATCAGTGTGTTAGCAGTCACTGCCGGTGTCAAAATTAAACCAACCTCCTCGTCTCCCATAGAGTATAATTCACACAGTGAATGTTAAGCAGTGAAAGCATTCGCAACAAAAGGTGTGTCGTAAGGTAGTTCTTTTACCCAGACACCTTTCTGTTGCAACCACCATACCAAATTCATCATGAACTATTAATATTTGTTCTCCATAAATAATAAATTCTTCTGCATTTTCTTCTCATCTGCAGAGTGGAACAGTTACACAATTGGAAAGGAGTCTACCCCTCTATAAAATGGAAAGAAAGAGTTCTCAGTTGAATAATTTATCTAAAGAAGATATAGGCATGCAAGAAATAGGCTACAGTAGAAGCTTTTGAGGAATTATCTATTTACATATTGGTATTGTCAGACTTTGACTGTTGGAACTAGGGTTCCTGACCTTGATATTCTCAGTTTAGGTATCTATCTTTATAATAATTTATCTTCTGTAAAGATGGAATAATTTTGGTTTCAGATTGCAAGAGGCCTGGAACACCCTCCTGTCAGTTTTGAAGTTTTCTTTCTCTAGCAGAATGTGGTGGAAGCAACTAGTAAGTACTGACACCTTGTCCTACTGCCCAGGTAGACAGAGGATGTGAAACAAACACCCAGGTCACTGAAGAGTTGGCTGAACTCTTACCATATTGTTTGCTTGAAGTTATTTCTATAGATAGATTGGCAAGAAATCATTGATAGCAGAGGGCAAAAGGGGACTCACATTCAACACTGAAAGTACAGAGACACCCAGTGTCAAGGAGAAAATGCAAATAAGTGGTAGCCATAGCTCTGGTGTTGCCCAAGCTCTGTGCTATGCCCTTCAAGGGAAAGGAGGAGATGGAGGAGAAGGAAGAGGTTCTGGGAGGGAATCATTGCATTTGCGACTCCAGATCTGAAATTCCTAGGAGGAAGGACTGCAAGTTGTTCCTTTGGAAAGAGGGCATAAACAAACAATTTAAGAAATACATTCATCAACTGTTTTTTTTTGTAAGCCATGCACAAGAATTTCAAAGAAGCGCATTTCTAGTGTACTCACAAAGCACACCAGGTATAAATGCCGACTGTTGTAGTGTTTTCCTTTTCTTGTGTTTTCTGAGCCATTGAAAATCAAACCCTAAAGTAAGAAAAGTAAATCTAGCATGAAAAGTAAATCCTGCATCTTATAACAGCTGGATTAATTTCAGATTCTGTTTACTTTGCCCCTATAGATTTGCCATTCTGGATACTGCTCATTACTGGTTGCTTATTTCAGATTTTATTTTTGGTTTTACCCTCTGCTGTTGTGTTTTGGACACTTTGTGCTGGACTTCTCATACATGTCTTCTCCCATTGAAATCTCCTTCTTTTGACTCCAAGCTGAGACAGTGAGACCAATTGTCTATGAGTAAGGACACTGGGATGGAGGATACAGACACTTTTGAGGATGTTTTTTATTTCAATCACTGTCTCCTATCAAAGTCAGCAGAGAGTCCCATGAACTTCATTGGTTATCAGACAACGTCTTTACTGAACACCTATGTTGACAATGATGAAGACAGAAGCTCTCTATTTAGCTAACATAAGGGTGAAAGAAATGTAGTGAAAATAGCCCAAGTTCAACACTGTTGAATGATTCTCTTACAAGGAATAAAAAAAATGTTTTTTTAGCCTCTCAGCTTAGGAAGAATATCAGCACATCAACTAGAATTCCTCTGTTTTCATTATTTTTGGTTGGCCTGGACTAGAGGGTGCAAGGAAAGATTATAGGAAGACCTTGAAATTGTTAAGACAATTAGCTGAAGTTACAATTTTTACTCAGTTTAATTTGTAGTCCTTATACAGTATCTGATCCAACATGCAAAGCACCCCTCCTAACAACACCCTTGTAGAACAGAGGTGTATGAGTCAAGATCACAGCTTCAGAGAAAGAATAAACAATGTAAGCCACCTCTTCTGAGTTTTGACCTAGTGCCTCAAAGCAGGATGATCCACCTCCTCCAATCTGTAGCACAAAAGCTTTCACAGTGAAGCTATTGTCTTCATATGAGACTCGATGCCATTTAGATGCACACCACTGACAAAACATTAGTCTTACCACCCAGATATTGAAGGAGATCCTTATTTTTTTATGCAAGCAAGGTTAATGTAATGAAAGTTCCCAACTTTCGTGATATTTTCAACAGAAGGCACTAGAGAATTAAAGTTCTTTAGGAAAGAAGGCAATTTACACCTCATCTCACTGATGTCAAAGGTACTGAGTAGACAAATATATGTATATAGTTAGTTTGTAAGAAAGTGAAAAACATTTTTTATCACTCAGTTCTGCCTGAACTTCCATACAAAATCTTTTTCATAAGCAATCTTCAGTTTTATTGAATCTTGCAAAAAAAAAACTCCCACCCAACACAGAGGGACTTGTTCACAGAGCAACCTCTTGAAAAAGCAGAGCTTTCTGAATGGTATTAAAAAAAACACATAGATGTCATTGCAACAAAGCAAGTCATGCATTATTGGGTCACTTTAGAATAGTTTAAAAAAAGACACCTGTTTAGAAAGAAGAGCCATTATGATGATTGTTTGGGACAAATTCCTCATCCATTCCTTTTTCTTTATTCAGATGCAGTACATTTTCCTTATTAAAATATAGAGCATTTGGGTCATTAAAGCTTTATTTCTCTAACATGTTATATGTTTTCACATTCACAGCTCCAGTGTCTGCCTGATCTGCCTTTGCTGGACCTTACAAAGAAATAGGTGAAATTCTGCCCCTGCATACCTATGTGCATGAAGTGATTGAGTTTTCCAGCTCAAACGGGAATGACACCATCAGCATTTGGTGCTCCAAGCAGCAAAACAACCCTGGCAGATTTCTTCACCACCAGACTGTGGTGCAGTCAGTCAATCAGTCAATCAACCTCCCTCTCTCTCATTTAAGGCAAAAGCTGTGATTATTAGGATGGCAACATAAAAGATTCATTCCTGTCTTTGGCTTATGGTGGTATGTATGCTGATGAATTCAAACTAGAAAATTCACAGCTAATTAACTCACTATGTAGCAGCTTGTTGATGTAATTTGCTCTGCTTGTGATCTAAATTATTCAAGGATAAAAATAAGACAGTTTCCTACTTACATTTTTTTTAAAGCTGAATTGGTACCAATGCTTTTGTTGTCCTACTCCTCTTTGCCAAAGCCAAACAAAGGCCCCTACTGAAAAAAATGTTGCATCATAGAGAATGCTGCATGGTAAAATGAGACCCTCAGGCAGGTTTCAGAAGGGTTGACCTTGTTTGGATGAGGGAAATGCACAGAAACCACTGTTAAGGAATGAGTTTTGTGCAAACAAGCTTGCTAAAATAAACTCTTCAGTGCGCTCTTAAGCGGCATAGATTAGTCCAAGGACACTTGGATTAGCCCAAGTTCAAGGACCTTTGATTAGTCCAAGGACACTCGCCATGTTTGCATTTGCCCATTAGCCAAAGTGGGAACATGCTGGCGAGATGCAAGACTGGTGGGAAGTATGGCAGAGTCAAAGCGAAGGGAGGGACCACAGGGAGGTGTTGGGATCCAGAGGGCCAGGAGGCCAAAACCAGGCTTTTCAAAAGGTTTTCAGAATAAGCACAGAGTGAGAGTGGTCCAGGTGTATAAATGCAGGGGTTCAGGTCCACAGGTGACAGTAGGAAGTGTCCTCCCTCATTCTTGGAGTTAAACAGCTTTAATTAAGCCAAAACAAGTATTATCTTCTCAGATGAAAACAACCTAAACAATTCAATGATTCATTCAACTAAGACAAAATATGTGTGCGTAATTAAACTTTTTTCAATTTTGTTTTCTAATTTTGCTTCCTTTCTATACCAGAACCTGTTGTTTTGAATGAAACATCAAACCATTCTAGTCCAACAGCATTAACATGAAGCATTTTGACATTTTCAAACCAAGACTTCATTCCCATGTCCCTTTTTTTTTTACTGTTGAGGTATTTTACAGATCTATGTTGCAGGTGGAGAAAGTACAAGCAGAACTGACACATTTATATATGAGTTTTCTGAAGTGCATCTGGGGCTGTTTCTGAGGTGCTAGTATGCTGTAGCACTGAGGGCTATATAAATGTATATATATGACGTACAAATAGATTTAGAGAGGAACTGGACAAGATTCATTAATCATTACTATGCAGGATGCTATGAACACAACTTTCAACAGCAAATTCTTAAACTGCAGATTATGAATGCTGGGAAGATACACAGAAGAAAGGAGCATGTTTTGTTTTACTGTTTCTGAGAGTCGGGCTCTAAGGTTCTGTTTCTATGATGAGCCAGCAGCAGTCCTGGACAAGAGGACTCAGGGAAATACTTTACCCTCACAAGTCCAGTATTAATATATCCAAAAATATAAATAAAACCTAAACTTGTGTTTAACTAGTCATACTGTCATTCCGCACAGCAACATTGTAGAACATATATTTTAAAAGGATTTTATACTTATATATTACATTATTGGTGTACCTTGAATTCCTAGATATTGCATATTAAATATGTTGTTATTAAATAGTTTAAATACAGGTGTAAAATATTTGAAAAGGATTTCAGTTCTACTAAGATTATGATTTTTTTCCCCCCTAATAGAAGCCTACATTAAACAAATCTGACTTTGGTCCATCTGTTGGTGGGGAAAAAACAACCCTTCCAGAGATGGCTTTTGCTATTCTGGCACCATCCTGTGGTCTGCTGTATTACCACCAGGTCTTCAAAACCCAGAAATTTCTCTTGCCCTCCAAAAGCTTTTCTGTAATCCCGGGTCCCCTGGTGCCATCTGACCATCCTTGACTTAGGCTGGGGAGAGGCCTATCCCTCTGCCTGTCTCACCTGAAGACATGTTTCTGCCTACTCACAATGCATCGGGCCTGAGAAGTTATTTAGGCTACGCAGACCAGACATTGTTGAGGTGGGCTGCAGACTGATCCACGGCACCTCCAGCGCACTGCAAGGTCTGCTCTACGCACTGGGCTCTCCTGACCCTCAGCCACCGCAGGGAAGGTCTCTACACACCGAGAAAACTCTGGAGTGCATCTTACTTTCTTTTCTTTTTCATTTTAAACCACACTTACTTACAAAGAGCTGCCTTCTGCTTTTCTGGGTGGGTTTTTTTTTTTTTATTTCCTTGTGATTTTATGTCCTAATCTAAGTGCTTGTGAATCCCCCACTGTGCTACTGCAGCACTTTAGGAGTTGGAAAAATGATAATAGTCTTTCCCCAGGTGACAAATAATGAAGGAACATCACTGATTTTTATTGCTAAACTAAACCCAAGAAAAACGACTGATGAGCATACAATCTTGCATGTGATACACTTTCTTATCTTTAATGTAGCATTTACATTGGTGTCACAGTTTGACTGCTGTTCACTACAGGCGTCTGACTTTCCTCCTTTGTAATTGTGGTGTTTAAGCAAACTCCAGGTTTGCATTTGTTACTTTTGTGAGGTTTTTTTTAAACTCTCACTTAATTTAATGCTCAAAATTACAATTCTGCACATTACTGACTATCTTGCAGAACTTCTCCTCTGCTAAAATCAATTCCACGTGGTTTTGGAGCACTGTCACACCAAGGTTTATTATGGCTGCAGCACTACTTGGTGTAAAGGCGAACACCCAGCCTGGATGAGTGATCTTTAGAATATATAAAACAAAATCAGTACTAAATTTCCACCTATAATCTGCTGGGAGTTTATATGACAAGCGTACAACACTTTGAAAGAGCATGCATTCTGAAATGGAACATGTCCCCACTTTCATTCTTTCAAAATATTCTTAGTGAGGCAAAACCCATCTCCCTTGGAAGTCAGGAATTTTTATTGAAGTAGCAGCATTATGATTATGATGAAGGCTGTAATACTGGTATAAATCTCTGCATTTAGTCTCCTCTCCTCAGTAAGTCATACAAGATTCTTCTAAATTATAATTTATTGATTTAGTTTCAAGGATCTTAGCCGAAAATATGAACAGCACAGGACTGTTTCACAGCTCTCCCAGCAGGACAAGCAAAGATCTTGAGAGGCACTGTGTAGACATCTCAAGGAAAAGTAAATGTCAGAATCCGCAGATTTCTACATCTTTGAAGGTCTGGGGCTTCAGAGCACCTAATTCTGCAGCATAGCTGTGCCTAAAAGCCCTGCTGAGGGAAATTAAAGCTCTGTTTTATAAGTCACTGAGAACATGCATTAAGAAAGAGAGTTTCTGTCCCAGGGAACTTCAGACCTCATACGTGATGAGACAAAACAGACAAACACCCTAAATATGTAGGGAATTTGGCCAATGTAAAATGATCACATTTAGTATGAGCATCAGTTGAAGCTGAAAGATAGCTTAATATTTCACCTGAAAACTGAGGGGAATAGGAAAGGTGAGTGTAATTTTTCTGCATCCCTTCTGGGACTCCTAAAGCGTCGGATGTTATTTTTCTTCCTTCACACACTCCTGACCCGCCCCCCAAATTTGCCTGACACCACCCAAACCTTTTTCCCCTTCGCCGCCTGCTGATACAACAGCTACTGATTTGGAAGCAGTAACTTTTGGCAAGGCCCTGCTGCACTCAGCGAATGAGCTCTTCCTCCGACTCTTCAGAAAAATAATGGAAATATCTTTGTTACGAAAGGGAGAGGAGGACAACTAACACGATAGAAGAGAAAGTTTCTCTGCACCAGAGTTTCTGACACAACCAATTCCCATCGGTACCCGTTCCTGAACAACTGGTAACAGTGAGATGAGAAGGCAATTTGCAAACACCGAGGAAATCAAGTCCCACCTCTTCGTGGGATCAGAAGAGAAGTTTTTCAGGTCACTGTGGTCTTGCATATTTGCATGTGGGAAAAACACAAGCTCCCGCTGCCCTGACGGGTTTGAAGTTTGCTGTCCTTGATATGACTGTTGCTTCTGGTTCTCGGTTACGGCTGAATAAACGCTGATATATTAATCTGAAGTGCTGAAGGCAATGAGATTAGCTGGAGCGCATTAAGTTAGGCGCTCTACCGCAAGCTTCAGATCTGTATGCACCGATTTACGTACGCTTCTGGGTGAAAGCCGGGGCTCGGTGGGCACTGCTTTCAGCACTCCAGGGAGCCAGCAGGGCTGAAGAAACATCTCAGCTTTCATTTTGTTCCCCGAAAACCTCCTTGCAACCACAAAAGGCGGGGCTGTATTCCCGCTGTCACCTATTCGTCTGGATCGCTTTGCCCTGGGAGCGTCGGGCCCCTGAGAGAAGAGCTCGGGGAGCTGCCATTGCGGGGGGCGGTGGGCATGGGCACCCCTGCCCTGCCCTCCTCCCCATGCCCTTGCCAGCCCCGCACGAGGCCTGTCAGGCTGACCAGGGCCATGACGGCAAATGGAGGGACATCCCAAAATTCAGTGCGTTGAGTGTGACCAGCGCTGCGGCAGCCATCTTTGGCTGCCTGGGGGCCTGACGGGAGCAGTCCCGGCTCAGACCAGGGCCTGACGCCCCATACGAGGCAGCAGGGAGGAGGAAGAGAAAGGGAAGGGGGTAAGGGAGGGGAAGGGAAAGGGGAGGGGAAGGGGATAAGGGAGGGGAAGGGAAAGGGGAGGGGAAGAGCCCCCATCCCACCTTTCACTTGAAGGAGTAACTAAGTGCCTAGGTTTGCCTTCTCTTTTTCCAGGGAACAGCTGGGAAACGCTTGCCCAGAAAAAACATTGATTTGAGAAACAGGGACAGCGCAACCTCAAAGAGTGATCCCTGCTACCTCTTAGGTGCGGGTGGAAAAATCCTCCCCTGCAATAGCTTCCTCCACGTCTTGTATTTAAGATGAGAAAGCAAGAAGGACACTTACTGTCTCTACAAGCGTATTTTCCTGTTGAAAGAAAACTAGCTGTCCGTGTTGTCCGGCTGTGCCTGGCTGGGAAAAGTCCCCACGGCTGACGCCAGGCAGCGATTATGGAGCAGTGTTAAGTCGCGGCCTGCCCGTGCACGGTTCGTACCCGCTCGCTCGCCTGTCCTCGTCACGGGACCCCCGGTGGCACCACAGGGCTGCTGCTTGGAGGAAAACCAGCTTGATGATGCACAGCCGGGCAAGTGATGAGAGTCCAATTTTTCCTCACTTACAGCTGTGATGTTGCTTCGCCACTTTGTAAACAAGGAGGCGAAAGAAGCGTAAAAACGCCTTGGCACGGCACGTGGAAGGAGAAGCACAGAAACCTCGCTGCGAGGTGGAAAGGCTCAATGAGGGGCACCAGGTATTGGCCACCACCTACGCTACGGGGGTGCACCGCTCTGCCTCACAGGCCTGGCTGATGGACACAAGCTCTGCTGTGAGCAAGCTCTTGGTTCTCTTTTGGGTCAATACTTTCTGACAGTTTCAAATTGAGGGGCTCCACTAAGTTACTACAGGGATGAGTTTAATTGTTTGGCTGTAGGGGGGGGCTGTCAACCATCTTCCCATACCTTCGTTAATGTTTTCTTTGTGCTCCCTCTGTCACCTGGCTGCAGGATGAAGAACTCCGGAGTAAAAGAGCCATCGTGTTGCTTCTCTTGCTGAGGGAGGCTCCTTGCCATGGCCTGGATCCAGAGAGGGTGGCACACATCCTGGGGCGATAATTGGGATTGTGGACTGTGACTTCAGCAGCAAACGTCACCCACTCACATAAGCAAGGGGTGGGTAGAACAGCTCATAAAAAACCCCAACCCGATAGGATTAATGTGATCCTCTCCCTTGAACGCTTATGTCTCTACCTGAAACTTCTGTTTGTACCCTCCTTTCTCCAGGGAAAAAATCCACCTCCATCTTAATGATCGTTCCATATTTTGACCCCAGTTGTGGTAGATTTGGTATGGGGCACATCAGCTCTTATTTCAGAGCCTACAGATGCTGACCAAACAACAGAATATTTTCTGTAACACACAGAAACCAAGGCAGCAGCTGACAACAGTGACAACGGTGGCAGTACAGGAGCACAACAATTTTGGGAACTTCGGCAGAAGACAAAGCAGACAATACCAGGCTCAAGCGAAAGGATGATCTCAGCAGTTTAGTTTGTGATTTTTCCTGTTATTTCCCTATGACCATCACATGGCCTTGATTGTTGCTAAGTGTATATGAGCATACAGTCTCCATGGCTCAACCAGGAGGTAAAGAAGCCTTATTTGCCTTGTTTTACTGATAGACAACAAAGGCATAGTGAACCCCAGAGCTTTGTCTCAGGTCACTTGGGAAGACTGTGTCAGAGAAGAAGAACCAAGGTAGGTTCTTGCAGTCCCTCCTTGTACATCAGCCACAAGTCCATCATTCCTTGGTGGCTTGTCAGCATCTTATATTTTAATTTCTCAAATACTCCCACTCTGCAATGTTTCATCCTAATGCTTTTTTAATGCTGTCCTACTTTTCTGTCTTTTAGCTTGTCTAATTTCAGGGAGAAAGACAGACAACTGATGCCAAAGAAACCTATGAATCACTTTATATAACTCATAACACTACTGAAAAATCTGTTTGAGATTTATGTCACTGCAAATGAAATATGCCATTTGCAAGCTGCCTTTTATAATTTAGTAAGCAAGTTGAAAATGTTTTTTAAAACAAGCTTTGTCAGCTTGTCATCTACTGGAGCAGAAGAAATAGTTTGTTGACGGATCACAGAAATTGGATTTTTATGGTGTCCCATCCATTTCGAAGGGCTTTGTGTTCTCTGACAGGGTTGACACAGATGCCACTTCAGAAGCAGTGCACATGCTCCAGTGGACTGTCTCTATTTTTAATTCATACAACAATCCATCCCGCATTTTCCTCAAGTTAGCTGAACACCATGTGTTCCTACATCTTAATCTGAAAAAACAGGTATATACACACACACAAGTTAAATGTTTAGGGCCGATGTGATGCACATTTGAAAAGTTTTAAATGGAGCATTCGTGTCAGGCAACCTGCTTTGGGCCACCGCTCGCTTGCAGCTGGCTACTGAACAACCCCACTGGGGAAGCCTGGAGGCTGGGGGGCGTGTGCCAGTCCCAGATGAATGCCAAACCCCAGATCCAAATGTGAATCCAGTGAAGTGATGACAAGGTTCCCCTGGGCTTCACCAAGGTTTGACAGAGGACCCAAAGGAACACATCTGAGCAACCTCTCCATTTTAAGGCTTTCTCACATGAGCTGAAACATTGGGCAGGTGCCTAGAGCAGGGACTATCCTAAGGGCTGTACTGGTATTTTGGGATACAACACTAGAAAAGCCTCCTGTGCATGACAGCTTGAACACACTACATACAGTTACATATGTTTCTAATGTAAATAAGGCCCAGACAAGGAATATGTATATAAAAATCTGTTTCACAGCTTGCAGTACTGCAGGTTCTGCTTGCACACTGGCTGGAAATGTTATCAATCAAGCCAACATCTTCTTGAGTGTTGATTTCATGCACCAAGAGGAAAAGAGGGTATAATTATAGCACCCTGTTATTTTAATTTTGGCTAGAGTGCTCATTTTGGATATAAGAAAGAGTGGCCCAAACTGCCTCTGAGAGAAGTGAAAGCACCGTCAATAAGCTCAGTAAAACTCTTTTCTTTGCTGGCTCGGAGGTTGGATCATTGCCACAGATGATGTGATAGCCCATCTCTCAGAAAGTTATGGAAAATAAAATTATATAGTGACATTTCTTCGCAGGTGGCAAATATCCTAATCACGCTCATGTGTTAGGGTGACTGAGAGAAAAAAAACACTAAATAAATAAATTTCTATCAAAGTTGCATGGCAACTTCCATTTGCGATACGCATGCTCAGCTCTTGGCTGCTTCACGTGCTCACAGGGGTGAGGAGCTCAGAGCTGGGAGAGGATGAATCCAGTGGAAGTCGTGGCCGGTGGCCATCGTTCTGCAGAGCAAAGCTGTGATGAGCATGAAAAAGTGACAAAAATGGTATAATACCAGCATGGAGCCTGCAGAAAACCAAGAAACTACATTGCAGTGGTTCATGACAGGGCCACCCTTCATGGGCTGGTCTGAAATCTCTCCATTTGCTCACCGGGTGAGAGAGGAGAAAGCTCAGGGGTGCAGGAGCTGGACAGGGTGGAGCCTGGGAAGGCAGGCGTGGAAAGGTGCTGCGCGTCCCCACTCCGCACAGACCCCCCGTATGTGCTTGCCCAGTTGTGCCCTGTGTCTGCAGTAGTTCCTCACAAACACTGAAAACATAGAAATTTTAAATTTTTCTCTGAAATGTGGTAATGCACTGTGGGGGATCATGAAAATCCTCTGGCCATGATTCGTCTGTCTTTTCCTTCAGAAAATGCAGAGTAAAAAAAAAAAAGATGGTTGAAAAAAAACCTCGAGGAAACCTGCCCTGGTTTCAGCTGGGATGGAGTTAATTCTCTTCATAGGGAATTTGAAATAGTTGCCAGAGTGCAGAGGTGACAGAGTTATTATCGGTCAAGGGTTATACATCCTTTGACAGAAAATGCCGTTGTCTGCAGTAAAATAAAGCCATTGGGAGAAAAAAAAGAAAAAAAACCCAGAACTGATCTAAATTATAAATAGCAATGTGCAATAGGATGTGTTCTGTGAAAGCTCTGTCCTTCAAAGATACTTCAAAGAGGTGCTGCCCAGCATTGTACTGCATAGAAACATGTATTTCTTTAAAACTGCTAAAGTGGCATTTTAGTCACGTGAAAGCCTGCAAATTAACAGCCTAAGAAAACAGCAAAACAGCCCTGCAAGAGGCTCAAGGGCAAGAAAGCTGGAACTGCTGCTGCTGGGTTTGTGCATTTGCTTTTTTGTGGATGGAAAGCAAAACAGATCTCCTGCTTACAGCAACCTCACCCCTGTGGCAGGTGAGGGAAGCCTGTTTTCTGCCAGGAAGACAAGTGACAATCTGTCATCCAAGGGCAGCGACCAGCCCCGCTTGGCGCAACTCCCCAACAGCGAAGCAGTGCGACATAATGAGTGCCACGTCCAAGCCGTGAGCTGGAATAATTGGAGCTCCTCTTTCAAAGGGACAGGTAAACAGCATCTCTGGCTTTTGTCAGGCCGATCTAGAAACACTTTTGCTCGGAGCGTGTGAGGCTGAGAATGATGAAGTTGCCACTGACTATGACCTTTCTTCAAGGCTGTTCATTCCTTTTGTGCAAAAAAAAGGGGCATCATGGAAAATATGGAAAACTTCTACTGTGGAGGAAAAGGAGTTTTCATAAATGCTGCTTTCAGGACTGACATTTGTCATCTTCGTTTTGAAATTAACACAGAAGTTTGTGGAAAACCAGAAGTGGATTTTGTCCAGTGTTCAGAGTTGATTGGGCCCCTCAGCAGTGCCTCATCTCACCTCCCTCTTTTGGCCTATTTCTCCAAACCCTGAAGTTTGCAGAGCTCAAAACCAGCTATTAAAACATGCAAAACTGAGTCTAAATATTAAAGGATGCTTTTTTTAAAAGGGGGGAATTAAAATGAAATTTACTGTGGTGGTTGATCTCTTGCACCTGTAGCGTGGGAGCTTTACTCATCCTAACACTGTCTTGGAGGGTGGAGCTGCCTTGACATAATAAAATAAACTTATTTGAGGCTACTTCTTAACTAGATAAAGCACACACGGTGTTTCTGACATGTTAAATTTGAGGACCACAGGACTCCAGATCATAATGCCAACGTCTGGGTGCTGTTCAGACTTCTCCCAGTTGTTCCTTTAATTATAGAGGTGGAAGGCTCACAAAGCCTTTATTATGTGTGTTGGTTTGACCACTGTCAAAATTCAGCTTGACCTGCAACGTGTGAGCCCTCAGCACCCTCCGGCCTGCACCACCAGCGAGGGCCCGCTGAAGGACAAGCAGGGGACAGGCCAATGGCCGGAAGGCAGCAGGAGAGGTGAAATCTTCTCCATCCTGTCCTCGGGAGGGCCAGGATACTCCCAAGGCATCACAGGTCTTAACCTGCGATCATAGGTAGGAAAGAGGCTGTAAGGGCCTGTTTTCAGCTGCTGTAAGCATTTGCACTCAGCGTCTCTGAAAAAGGCATTTCTCTGGAAAAAAACGGATTCTCCAGCCCAGCTCGCATGAGGAAAGTGGGCACAAAGCCACCAAAGAAGAGGAGGTGACACGACTGCTGTGTGACCTGCACTTCCAAAGTGTAGGTGCATCCAGGCCTAGAGACACCTTACTGGCATGAGCTCGGTCCTTTGCAATTCAAGCAGCAACAACAGGCTGTGCCATGGTTTAATTAGATGAGAACTACACCCCACATCTTTATTTCCAACCCCACAGAGCTTCCCCCACCACCAATCTACTTCTAAAGCTACTAAGTAGCCTAAAGATACTCGTTCAGCTCTCATGACTTCATTTCATGCCAATAGTCCTCCACTAACATGTTCACCACAAGTTGCATCAGCTACCTGCAGCATGGAGGCTGGGAGATGCTGACGATGCTGAACTTCCCCCGCGCCCTGGTGCCTGCCCAGCCTCTCCCACCCCGGCTCCCAGTCGGGATCCACTCCCGTAGGGGAAAAGTAATTTTTATTTTCACAGGGCAGTTCTGAAATTAGGGACGAGGGGAGACAGTGGGGGCAAGAATGAGTAGAATAGGTGGGGAGAAGTGGAAGCCAGTATTGCTGCTGAACGCTTTTTGTATTTTAACGTGGCTTTTGCTCCCAGAGCAATGCTAATTCTGCAGTGGTAGAGGTACATTCTCCATCCTTCCCCTTTTTATCCACAGTCAGAGCACTGATGTTGATTAAAAGAGGCTACATGCCAGCTGAAGGCAGATGACAATCTGCTTCTACTGCCATGCGTGGAGTCAATCTAGATTCCTTTAACCCTTTCACCTAATCTTTTAGAAAGCAAGAAAAAAAAGAGGGGATTTATTTGTGCAAGGGCCCTTAAAGGCTGGTTCAGCTGGGGCTTGATACTACAAAAAACAACAGAAAAGATACTGATATGATAAGCTACAGCCAGGTCTCCTTCCTGCTAAATTATGTCTTAGCAGAAATAGCATCAAGGAAGGAAGGAGCCTACAGGGATTTTCTTAAGAGAATTCAACCTCACAACCCTTCTTGAGAACATCAACAGTTTCCGTTCCCGTCTGTTTATCTCGTCCTCACCTCTTAAGGCCCTTCTCCCTTTGCCAAGCACCTCCATAAAGTCATTCAAATATATCACATGTGCATTCTGCTTTTGCAGCACTCACAGAAAAATTGATATGCTAATAAGAAAACCCAAGAAGTTGTTATTTTTTTCTCAACTCTACAATTTTTCCTCTTTCTGCACACCTTCATTTATAGGTTGTAAGTTCTTCAGTGCAGGGACTGGCTCATTCAGGACCTTGTTTTGTACTCTTCACTTTGACAGTATTTAATAAATAATGGCATGCCTGAGTTATAGCTGCAGTGGGAATCAACGCTGAATTTCTCAATTCCAGTGCAAGCATACAGATAATGCTATGCTGTCATTTCACACTGAACATGCTAATTGTATTTTATACAACTTTCAGTAGAACTTTATTAATTTTAAATGTACCTGCCATTGCTTTCAAGAGCAGCATTGGGAAAATATGTTTCATTAAAAAAAAAAAAAAGGAAATGTCATGAAGGTACATTCTTCACATTCTTGTGGAACAGGCCCCTTCAAGTCTTGTATCTCAGTACAAGTGTTATACAGAAGGACTGTCAGGCTGTTCTCTGCCTGCACATTTTTCACTGTCTGTAGCCATCAGTTATCTATTTGTAATGATGTGTATCACGGAACTCACCAACACTTGTACGTCCTCTCCTTGCTTGTTTTGCTGTATTTAACATGTCCTAGAGATCACAAGGTATTATATCCTACCGGCGCAAGACTGGATGGTATTCACACAACCCAGCATCCAGCACCTCGCTTCCCCAGCCAGCCTCCCGACTCAGCGAGCAGTGAATGGAAAGCGGCAGGCTCCGTCCCCAAGGCCTGTTCACAGCGAGAACCAAACTGCAGACAGAGGCTTGAAACCATCTCTCCTCCAGCACTCACCTTCCCGATTGCCTCTTTAATACAATACCAACCAACCAATTCACTCTCAATTCGCCTGCCTCATGCCTGATGTCCAGTACTGGAGAGGAAGAACGCGTGCTCTGATGGCTAACCCAATACTGAGGTCATTTGCAGCCTTGTTTTAACACAGGTTTCCCAGGGACAGCCTCAGCCTGTCCCCTGCCAGCCCCACAGATAGACCAACATTCCCTCCCAGCACACTTCCCCCACTCCATGGTCCTTACCGAGACGTGCATTAAAGAGGCAGAGGTGTCCAAAATCTATCCTTGTGGGGACCATAAAAATATAAATCAAATGAATCTTGGTTCATACACGTGATGAAGAAATTGCATCCGAGAGGCAGTAACCGAGAGAATGGCTCTTGTTGATGTGCAGGCTGATTTCACTCGGCTCAGCCTACAATGAAAGAGGATCACTTCACATTTGCGGGCTTACAGCACCACAGCTGTGTTTAAGTCCCCAGGCAGAGCTTACAAATACAACTCTAACAAAAAGCAGCAGCTTTGCTACCATGAAATCATTTTTTTTTTCTTTTCAAATTTCTTTCTTGAATCCTGATGTCACCCAACTGCAAATTGCTATCACATCAGTATCTTCTGCTTTCACTTTCCAAACATAAATCTCATCCCCTCAAGTCTTCAAAAAACAATAAGCAATTCTGACCCAAAGCAAGCTTTACGTTAGTCTACGTAGCCCTTCTCATGAGCAAAAATCATTAATGGAGTCCCACCTTAAATAGGAAGTTTGGCATTCCAGGTTTATTTATAGAACAAAGATATGAAAGGATCAGAACCCTGAACAATGAAGATGAAATTATGTACCTAGGAACTATTTAATAATGCTGCTTTTTTCCCCTGTGCCTGCACAGCCTCACTCAGTCTCTCCTCCTTCATGCAGCTCAGCCTTTTGCTTCAAAGGTATCTGTGTCACTTTCAAAACTTCCCATGCAGCACAGACATGGGGGCAATTAGGTGTGGGGACATTTCAGCTTCTTAATTAGAAGTTAAACTATTAAGCAGCCTGGGCCCACTCAGTGCCAAAACAGGGTTAGAGCAGAACTACAGCTCCCCTGCCTTTGATGGCTGGCAGGAACCCACTGCATTCCTCTCACCAGGACACAAACAGGATTCACATTTTCAGAGAACAATATTAGGAGGTGCCCACTTATCTTTAAAACAACTCACTCCTATTAAATCTGACATCAGAAGCACACCACCAAGTCATAGAGCGGTCTCTGTGTGAAACACTAATGAGGTGAAGGACCAGACCTGAACAGCACTGCAATTCGTAAGAGCTTATACAGAATAGACACATACGGGGGAAGGGAAGGAGAAAGGGGAAAAAAATAAAAAGCCAAAACCCTCCAAACCTTTCTTTCGATTCAGATGATGAGAAGAAAGGATGCAGAAACACAGTGGTGTCTCTCCGACCACTGCTAACAGCAGATGCGTAAGTGAAGAAATACGGAGGGTTGGACGTGAACCTCTCCATGTCGGGTGTCTGGATCTAAACCAGAAAAAGAAGCTTCTGCCTTACTGCACTTGTATTTGCTGAAGGAGCAAAGGCACAGTGGAAACCAAAAAAACATTCTCCACCTTTTGGAGTTGCAGAGGGTACTGCAAGTTAAACACTGCGTGATCATTTTATTCAAATATTCATTCACTATTGCGATCTTACTTTCAGCAGTAGGCATGGTGGGAGTAAGCCCGTCTTGTGGAGAGTCACAGGAATAAGTGAATTCAACAATTAAAGGAGGCATTTACAATGATATTATCCTCTGTTGGTGCACCTTCAGAAAAAGCTGCATGATTTCTCAGGTATAGTCTGGCAGGCCACAAGTATTATTCTATGTCCTAAAAAGTCTTAGTGCTAAAAATCAAAGTAAAATACACAGTTTTTATCTACTGCTTTTTTTCTTTGAGGTGATTAAGTAAAATAAATCTCTCATCAACTCTGGTAACTGTTGCATGCATCAAGGGATTGGCTTTTTAGGAAAAAAAAAATCTGTGACAATTTTGAAAGATTAAAAAAAAAATCTTTGGATTTGTTTGGAAGATTTTGCAGATCCCACAGCTCTAAGCAGTCCTCCAGTAAACTTGTTTATGAGAAAGAGAAATAACAAAGTATATTTTAAACATCAAAGACAACAGTGTAATATGGCTTCTAAGCTGTTAAATCTTGGATCAAAACATTGGTAGATCCAAGAAGATCTGAGTGTTCAAGATGTTGCATTATACACACAATCAGCTGAAGATCAGATTAAATTTTTTGAAGAAATGTCCCTCTGGTGGTTAAAGAGAGAATTCAAGTTTTTTCTAACCATCGGTTGACTCAGCCAGCCATATTATAATGGACTGTGCAAGTGTTACTAAATAAATATTCTTTATAAAAGTCAGACGAGATGGGGGAAGCCTGGCACTATTGTGTCCACCCCATACTGGCTACCTGTAATTTGGAATACAAAAACCCCAAAAGCCAAAACCAAAACCTCAGACTTAAGTTTCTCCTCACTACTCACAACTGCTGTGAGTTCCAGCAGAGGGCCAAATGAATTTTTTAAATTTTAAAAACCAGCCCTATGACAGCCATAATCACTTACAAACATACGTCTGAAATTACACTGGAATTTTGTCTTGCTGTGCTAGTACTTTAGAAAGTGAATTTGGTTAGCTGGGTTTTAAAGGGTAAGTTAAATACCTCAAAGAAAGCATCATTACAAACTTACTGCTGCAGATGCAAGTGTAGATTTTAGCAGAAGAGATACCTTATTGCAGCTAGTGAGACCTTAGCGCCTTCGGAAACCTGGGAAGTTTTGCAGAGAATGAGTGTGCACACTCAGAGGAAGAGACAGTCTTCTCTTTGCATTTTGCAATACATAAGCCATGTAAATCACTAATTCTACTAGGTAGGCAAGGGCTCAGGGTCCTGATTCTTTGCACTGTTTGTGGGACACACAGCCTTTAAGCTCTAAGTCAAAAGTTCAAATGTAGCCCGTTATTGATAAAACAGACGTTTTTCAGTGATTTGGTAGTACCAGCCCAGCTGTGGCAAATCACCTCCACATAGTGCAAAGCCAGGGCATTGCAGTCAGCCTCTTAACATAACCACACGTGTTGCAAAGATACAAAGCTGAACGAGGGGGTTGTTTCTGTCCCTGTTGCCTGCCATAGCACTGAAGAAATTAATTTTCCAGACCTACAAGGGAAAAAACAAACCACAACTAAAAACATCCAAAGCTTTAAAGAATTCCAACAGCTCTCGTGATTTGCTTCTGAATATAGTTATCCAACTTCCTTGATACTATCTCGGAAATCCCAGTGACTGAAAACAGGTGCTAGTTTAAATATTACAAGGGACACTCTGGGTCCCACATCAAGCACCAAAACCATTGCAATACGAACTAAGGCAATTCAGAAAGACGCCTGTGGTGTTAGCATCTGCTCAGTTAGAAAGTGCATGCAGAATAGCCATGAAACACACTGTTTCTACAGGTTTTTCTACTCGTGTGCTCCAAAAACTGTTTAGGAAGGGAAGTCTTAACATGATTTTACTGCTGACAGAAGTTTGAAACCCACAAGCAGAATTTTGCTTCTCAGGTCTGCCCCAGAAAGCCTGTGGGAAGGCCTGTACAGAATGGTCCACTGGAGTTTTGGAGACCAACTATGTTTATCTTCTTACCAATATCGAGCCCAGTGGTATAAGAGTCACTTGACTCTGGAATGGAATATAAGACCTTTTAAGCACATACAACATATGATGGACAATCATGTTTTTCTACCAGACTACAAATCCATTGAAGAGCACTTACTGATCTCTGTTATTCAAATTACACTTGGCAGAATTTAGGATCCAAGTACAATATAAAATGACAGCAGTTTCCAGTGATCCAAGTTTGCTGTCCTTCAGAAACAGACAGAAAAAGTTCCACGCACTGAATCAACAACTCCTATTCATAACTGTTACGTTTTTACAGAGATATAAATCAGACCTGACCCTACTAATCTGGACTCTATTTGCAACAGGTTAAAACTGGCATTATTGTAAAGCCGATAGAGAACTTAGGACATGGAAGTATACTTGCTACAGTCAATCCTTATTTTTAAGGTAATGGGAATGGAAAATAAATAAGCTTAACAATACTAATACAGTCTTTTAAAGTGGGTTTTTTAATTTAAAAAGTTTGTCAAACAAGACGAGTATTTACAAAACATTGAGCCTTTAAATTCTTCTATCAAAATCTGCTGAACACAGTACACATAAAACTTAAGGTAGAATATTATACAATTCTAAAATATAATATCAATAAAATTAATGTGATTGACTTAATAAAAACTATACCATTTCCCAAATAGGAAAGATAAAGTATGAACCAGCACAGCTTGAACTGAATATGCAGACTTCCAACAGATTATCATTAGAGACAGCCTCTGGGTAGTAATCTAACTAGTCTAATAATTGAAGCTAGATCAAACCCATGGCTCATCTGTTGACTGTAAACTGTACATACAAAATTTACAGGTATTTTCAAAGGCTTATTCTTAGTCTTTGGAAAGATGTTATAATTAACTCAGTACAACTGATGCAATCTCTCTGTCTAGAAGTGCTTCTGTATAAGGGCTTAGCTTGTCTGCCCAAAAGACAAAAAGAATGTAAGTTCTTCTGTTGGACAAAAAGAATAGAAATTTTTAATAAGGCAGAACCCAAATTTTAAAAGGCCATTTTCTACCAGGCTACATACACTGAGTGTCTTTTCATATCACAGACAGAAAGAAAGGAAAAATCCATATGACTCAAACAAGGGTAGGGAGCAGAATACTGTAAACTCCTCAGAAACCCATGTATTCACTGGCAGAGAATCTTTACTCCGTGCTTTCAGAGAAAGGCAACATATACCTCATCTAGTGTCTGATATAATAGGTAAGAAGACTGGCATGCATTCAGTTTGACAGCTTCATTATGCAAAAGAAAATGAAGCAGAAATCTGTATATGGTTCTCTTTCCTTTTATACAGCATACCAGATTTCAGATCAGTTATGTTTCACCTTGGCCAGTAACAGAAGGAAGCCTTCACACCAAGGCCAGCCGATCACTTCATTTCACTGCGTTACTGGCAAAGTGACATTAACAGGCACTTGGCTGGGCTGTTGTGCTGGCGACCCATTATTGAGAGGTGGTTGTGGAACAGCAGCTGGTTCCATTTTGCTGATGTGCGTTATGAAGCGTAACCGAAGTTTCAAAGCTGGTCTTAAATTACAAATTATTTTCTCAACCTGTTAAAAAAATTATAAAGACAGACAGAAATGCATTTGGTAAAACAGGAGTATTTTGACATCTATCACTACTGTACACAAACATCACATTAGCACAAGGAAAAAAGGAAAAAGATATAGTAAATAGTGGTATTTATGTTAAAATTTTACTTACCATGTTAACTTTTGAACCTCTTCTGATAACTAATCTTAAGAAAAAAAAACCTCCCCGGTGTAACAGTTGTACATCAAAGCCTTGCAAAACAACTCACACAACTGACACTTAAAAGTGCATACTGTTATAACCTAAATTTAAATTGGGTGAGCAATTTTTTGCTGAACATAGATGCATTCTTGCTTTTGTCACATGTAAAGTTACATCAATGAATCAGAAATTAAGTAAAAACTTAAAAGATATAGATTGAAATGAGGAAAAGTTATGAAACATCCAAAAGCTTTATTTCTAGTGATTACTTCAATAATAGTACTTAGAGCACCCTCAAACTAGATCTTAAATTTCAGACTACAGAAATTGATCTTGAAATCTGAGATACCTTGTCTACTGCATTGTAAGTTTTTAAATGTATAGAAGTGCACCAACCTCCTAATTTGCATATGGAGACTAGTCAACTGTTAAGCATTTTGTTGTACTGCTACCTAAGAAAATAATCCATAAAAAGATTAAATTCCTATATGGGAAGAAATACTTACTTGGTCTTTCACACTGTCACCTGTAAACATATACTTCATATGATACAAGAAGTCACATATAGGATCGATGTAGTTCAGGTGTGAGCTGCACTGGTCTGCATTCAGGAGCATTTCATAAAATGCCACTCCAATCTGTTTCCATAGACACACGAAGCACCCCAAATGAAAACAGGTTTTGAAACGTTTCAGAATAGAAATACAGTTAAACAGTGCAATAAATATATGTCCTGCTTTTTAAGTATCTGTGATTCCTAACTATTTACTTTCTTACAAGGACAAATGGGCAGGTCTAACTCATCCCATTATGCTTAACTAAATGATCCCATTTTCCCAAGTTAACTTCCAGTGAATGCAATAATGGTATTTCGGTACATGCTACTTAGTGAGTGCTTAAACAGTATTGACTGCAATATAGTTTGACAAGTGCCTATAAAATTTGCAAAAGGAGACCTTAGTAAAAAACTAGGAAAAGTTTAGCATGAGATTTGAATCTTCTAGAGAGAAGACATTACAGTTTACTGCATTCAGCTTGTATCTAGACTCCAGCAAGGTCTTCAGCAAATGCAACACTGCATTTTAATGATTCAAGCATTCTCTACAAAGAGTTTACAACTACAATTTTTGAATATACTTATTAAGGAAATGTTGTGTGCAAACATATGTATGCCTACGACCTTTAAAGATGGAAACGTGAAACCTGAACTTTGGGCTTGGTCATTTCAGTCACATGATAGCTGTTGCCTACTCTGAGGGTAGCAACTCCTCACAATTTCCTCACACTGAAATCAACTCCTTGCAAAGAAAAAGGAGTTGTTTGGGAATGTTAAGAAGCATGGAAAGAAGAAAGCTTTCTAACTTTTCTCATATTTTGGTTCAATACAGAGAATGCGGGCACAGAAAAAACTTCCTGATGGAGGAAGAAACCAGTCAAAGCAATACTTACTACTTATTTATAGTATTACACAGGAAGCTATAAAGTGATACTGATCCATGCCTAAACAGTACTTTCTGTTGCTCTCCAGTACGTTTACTTAAGCACTGCTTTATGAAAAAACTTTTTAGAGTGACTTTTATTGTAGCTTTAAGACAAAGAAAAAAAAAAGAAGAAAAAAAGGCATTCCTAAAGAACTATATAAGTATTTTTTGTTTCAAAGTATACTTTAAAAGAACCAGAAAAGGCTGTAACTCATGGGAAAAACTGAAGGAAATACGTAAACAAGTATACATATGATTATTTAACTACCTGATATAGTTTCTTACAGTACCCTGTGTTCATGATATATCCAAAAACATGGAAACAAAAGTTACAAAACTCTTCTCCCTCTGTGTATGCATCCCAACACTTTCTGGCTTCTTCATAAAACAATGTATGCAACTAAACATTTTAGAAAGAACTGGGGGTGGGGCCGGGGAGGAAGTTGCAGCAGAGGGGACCTAAGAGATTTAAGAGTGAAGTCCCCAGTCCAGACATTGGTAACTGGGGATGAAAATGTCATCAGTAGTAGTGGTAGACCTGTATGTTACATTGGTCAGACTCTAGAGGGAGACAAGATACATACTTGACATATAGGCTTTGTGTTTCTTTACGAACAGCACAGATACTTAAAGAATTAGGATTCCCAAGTCAAGCTCTTCTTTCTAGAAGGGTCTCTGCTACCTGCAGAGGCCCTTCAGTTCATCTGAAGGGGTAGCCCATCAGCTACCTGCAGAGTTTTTCAGCTCATCTGCCTACCAGTCAGCTTTTTTCTCTTCCCCTACCCTTACCCACATTGCTATGAATGTAAGAAACAGCTTGTGCTCCTCCACCCTCACAATTCAGCTCTTGCATACTTGCTTCCCCTGCACAGAAGCTTTTAAAACAGGCAGTAACTCTGATGCGTATTTTGCATACAGTTTGAGAGACAAAGAAAGCACATACTGCTTTCTATTTTTGGGGTTGTATTTTTTTTTTTTTTAAAAAGAAAAAGAGTGCTAGGTGTTTTATCCTGAACCAAGCTGACAAGATTTCAGTTAACTGGGTAGCTGGATACCAACTCAGCAATTCAGATCCTTGAAAATAACTGTTTAATTTGTATAGGATTTAATTCTGAATGTTTCTCATAGATCTCTATCAAATTCTGCTTTGTAATGTAATTACAAAACTAAAATAATATATACTGTATAAAGCAGACCAAGAGCTACACTTTACCTCTATCATGCATCGTGTCCTCTCCTGCTGGAACCGTTGTAGAAAAGGACCAACAAGGTGGTAAACATAGAGCAACTGGAACTCTGTTTTCACTATGGGTATCAACACTTCTGTGAGGAACCTGTAATATTTCAAGACACTTACTACTTCAACAGGACTTTTTTTTTCTTTTTCCTTCTTTCCCCTACCCCAGATTCTAGTCAAGACATCACATTCTCTCTCACAGATTTAGGCCTTCATTTTAGTAAATACAGTGTAGTTTTGCAAATATTAGTTATTTCAAATACTAGTTACTTCAGTGAGGCTCTAAAACATTTCCAGGCATTATTACTGGACTAGAACAGGCAACAATTCTAAGCTCAGCAGAACACCACACACAGACAAAAAACTACCCTCTGACATTTTAACACTAAAAATCAAGGTTCAAGATTGAGAGGAATACATCATACCACCTTCATTTTTGCCCAATATTTTAAGACTTAGTAAGTGAAGTCTGTTAGTTGTCTCATTAACGCAGCCCTGGGGAAAGTCTACTCAACTTTTTAATGCAGTGGTATTTTTCACTTCCTTTAATGACTAAGTGTACCGCTACCACATCCTTCAGTCAGCCAAGCATCTCAACTTGCAGCTAGAGGGTACTTGCTAGAATTAAGGATACACTTACTGATTATAGCTGATGCTTTAGGAATATGCTATAATCAATGATTTAAGAAAAACTGAAATTAATAAACAAAAGCATAAAAGCTAATAAAGATAAAAAAGGCTTATTAAAGGCAGTCACACTTTAGATAAAAGCCCCAAAGCTTACAGATGACAAAAGGTATGTCAGTGTAAGAGGGAGCTGGAAAAGAACTTGTCATCTGGTGGGTTTTGGAGCTCCCCTGTACAAACTTGCTGATGTAAGCGCTACAGGTACAGCTTTGTTACCTACAATATGCATGGAATTTAAAAGACAAATTAAATCATCAAATATCATTACACCTACTTAGGAATGAGAGAAAGCTGTCCGATGCTAGAATGATGCCAGACAGCATGTGCCAACGCCAAAGTGTAACTACAGCTCATCTCAGAATAAGATTGGTGACACGCTGTGAAGTCAAACAGCTGGAATGGGTAACCAACCCACTCTGTCTCTGATGTCAAACTGGGACTGTTGATAACGCTCACAATGCGATCATGGAGAACAATCCAGTATGGCTCCTGGAAAAAACAAAAAGTCGTAATTGCTTCTGAAAAGAACACCATCTAAGATAATGCTTCCTCATCTCTTTCTACTATTATTACATTTCAAATACATGGTAGTTTATAACCCTGTCTGACAATCATGAAAATTAAGAAGCACAATACAGAAAGCATCCATGTTAGTGATGTGGCACGCTTGAGGGTGTGACATTATCAAGACATATTTCATGAATGTAATTATTTAGTTAGCTAATATAAAGGTCTTCAAAAGAAGCAGAGCAGAGGCAAAAAGCCTTAATGGAAGAAGACTGAGAATTTTCTGAGTTTTCTGAGTGCAGGTACAAACAGACCAAAAATCCAAGATAGAAACAGGAAACAAAAAAGGTACAAAAGTCAAAGAATATAGATGAAGATGCAAGAAGAGGGAACAGGAAGAAAAATAAGAAGTATTATAAAAATAATAAGGATTAAATCCATGTTGGCTTTCTTCCAAGAAAAGGAACCATTTTGCCGGAGAAGAGAAGTCACAAGGACAGGATAACTGTTGCACACATAAGCAACAGGCAAGCAAGGTAAAAATTATTCAGGCAGTCCTGGTCAGGTACCAAGAATCATTATATTCAGAAGATCAAAGTTTCTACTGATACATGAACTCTAATACTGCATACATTTGCTTTTGCGGTCTTTGGCAAGTCTCATTTACACAGTTTGAGAGATACAGAATATGCAAGTGCAAGTATCAACAGAAAATTAACTTTGCATCAGAACCCTTACAGATTTTCTTATTTCATAGCTCCAGTTCTCAATACTACGCACATGGCATTTAACTGTTTTTAAATAGGAATTATTTACTACTTTTCATCCTAGCCTCAAAGCATATTAGAAAACCAGAAAACCTGGTCGATTTTTGCATGCTGGAAGAATAGATGTTTCTCAAACATGCAATCAGCCTTCTGAATAACTCTCTGCGGAATCTACAGATGTTGGCTATAATTTTTTACAACATACTCTAGACACAGAGCAAGAGATTATATTAATTTTAAAATACAATGTATTGACTTACTGGTAAGGCTGTGATAATTAGTCCAATCGCATTCATCCAAGCTGTGATATTCTCTCTTGGCACCAGGGGCTGACTAGAGACAGAGAAAAAGAAAACTAATGTTCTGAAATTCACAATTGCAGTTTGTGCTTCTGGTGCACCTAAAGACAAAGTGTACTTATGCAAAGAATATTTCTCAAGTTGAGAGAACTATAAAAATGCATACAGATACTTAGGAAATATTACGAAGCTGAATGAGGCTGAAACAAGTCATTTCAGTTTGTCATCGCTCAAAGAGGACATCTGAATCACTGCAAGAATACTAAGTCCCTTCTTTCACTTCCGTTCTTTTCACAGTGGCTCAGCAAGAAACGGAGCTATGGGTGAAACTTAATGCATCATGACAAAAGGCTAGCCTTGGCACACCACTCTGTTTCAAAGTACCTCTGATTTTACATTAACATCAGGAGGACTCAGGAGTCCTGCCAATGCTTCCTGCTCCTTTCTGTGACATTAAACAATGAAATGTCCTCCTCCCAGCACAGCTGAAAGAAAACCAGACTTTTTCCAGCCTCTTTGCCACTGAACCCGCTGGATAAGTTCTTAGCCCGTGTGAGGCCTTCCTTCTATCTTTTAAGGGGATCATGATGAATCAACTGTTCCTGAAGTACACACAATCCACTACAGCAAAGAAATCCAACATGTGATTTTTCTGCTTGATTCCTGTAGCCTTGTTTGTCCTCCAAAAATAATTCATATATAAAACTTAAACTATTTATACTTAATTAAAAATTTATAAAAAACTAAGAAAATTACTATCACAGATGACCTTGGCAATCTCTAATTATGTATTATATGTTGCAGAAAACAGTTTCAGAGAGCCAACATACCTCTTCAGCACAACATTCAGTAGTGCATTGCCCACATCCTTCCCTGGAACAGTCAGAGCCATGAGCTCAACACAGGTAACATGGAGAGCATGGGCAGCTGGGTTAGGAAACTCATTGAATCTCCAGTCACAATTTGGAAATGGACCGGGCGATTTGCCTGCCATAGGTGACAATGATTAAGGAAAAAAAGCTGCCCCAAGAAGGACTAGTGTTAAGCACCACACTGATTAAAAATATATGTATATACTGCTCATACTAAGTTGAATTGAAATGAAATATAAGTTACTGAGCATAAATAAAACAACCACTTTTGTCCATATGTCCTGTTTTTATGAAACGTATGAATGATACTCAATCACTGAAGGATTGTGTGAATAGCTATAAATACACTACACACACAAGGTCATGCAGAGGATAAATTTCCCCGACTAAGAGATGGAAGAAAACAACACCAACAATCTCGTTCACCATCTGCTTACAAGACCAGAAGATGAAAATAACAAGAATTTCTACTCTGCATAATCTGAAACCATTAATTTGCTTCAGTGTAAGACCTCCTAGCAGACTTCTAGGGTGACGGTTTATGCAAAATGAGCACCTGCTTAGTCTTTGAAAATATTTCACTTTCCCAACCAAGACTAACTCATTTGAGTTACATATAGAAAACAGATCTGAACACACTGTTATCATTTGCATAAAAGCAGAGTTTTATGTAATTTTAGCTTTCTTTAGAGAGATCTAACAAACTTTCAAGCTAGGCATAAAAGAAATGCAAGTTCAGGAAGACAAGTGAAGGAAGACATACAACATGCAGAAAACTGGTCAACTCCCATAAAGCTGACCCAGAAAGATGATGACATCTAGGGAGATTCCACTAGCGCTATTCTCTAGAACATACTCGCGTGAGTTCACCAGTTATTTCCACAGACATTTAAATCAGCTGTAGCCATTAATTGTAAAAATTTATAAAAGGCAGCCATTAAGAACATGTAGATTTGTGTTAAAAACATAACTTCTAGTTTTTCCCTCCTAAAAAACAGATCCTCAACAGTTGCCAGCAGCACATATACCGATCTTCAGCTACACAGAACCAGCTATATACAATCTTAAATGTGGCACTGCTTACAATATTTTATTCTTATTAATATTGATAATGGCGTTAGAAGAATGTAATCTAATTTTCTGTATTTTTTTAAAATACTCATTGCTTTGCATCAAGGTGATTTTAAGTGGCAATTAGAATTCAATTCGGAATGCATAAACATCAGTATTTGTATTTATAAGTGATGCATTAAACAGTGAAATATTTATACAGCTGTACTGTATACCTTTCAAGATGTTTTTACTAGGGCAGCTCAGTCACTCTGCAGAATAATAAAAACAGTATGTTGAAGTAAACTAGTACGAATTTAGACTGATATATGCAGCTAAATAAAACTCCAAGCTTTATTTCGTATCTGAATAAATGGAAATCTAACTTTGTATTTTGATGAAATGAAGCTGTAAGACACTGGCAGCGCTTACTTAATGCAAACTTTAAGAAGGATATTATCTACTAGTCTTCCAATGAGCTTGCAATAGTAAGTGTCATCAGGAACCCATGGATTGTCTTCTCGAGGATTCATAGCACATTTGAGATAAGTATCACTTAGACACCAGCCTAGTGGGCGATTATCTTTGAGAGAGCCAATTATGGCATGAACAAGTTTTCTCTTGAGGTTTGTGCGCTCTCTGAGATGCGTCTCATAGTAGTGAAGAGTGTTGTACAGGTAAGTCACTGGACGGTCTGCCAAGAAGAAAGGAAAACAACAAAAAAAAGAAGTAACTTCTGGCATCACTATTATGTTTATGGTGGCAAACATAAAATTAAAATCAAGAGCTCTACAAGACTAAGTTGTATGCATTTAAAAACAACACATATAGAATTGATTAATGTTCTTTATTTCATTATACTCTACAACACTGATTTTCCTTTGTCTTGTACATAAACTTTAATGTGTGTGCAGAAGAGCAGAAGTCAAGCAAAGAAAGTCAATATTACTAACAGTTCATATCTTAATGATAATACTAATACATCTGTAAGTAAACCATCTAAATCATCTCTTCGTATAAAAGGTACTAAATAGGAAGAATACAGGTATGAAGTCATAGTAAAGAAAGAATATTGTAAAATGTTTGGGCATAACATAGCAATGACAACTATACAAAAACTTATTATAAAAGTGTAGTTATAAAAGTGTGAAAAAAATCAGGTTAAATTATTTGAATCTTAAACAAGGACAGATGGAGGCACTGCTTTTTTGCTGTTTCAGTCTTGGTAACAAAGTTTTTTAGGACACAGGACCATTTTCTTATTAATAGAAGGGAATGAAAGGGAAAGGTGTGAAGGAAGCATGAATTAGCAAGAGCTACCTGAATAAAAGCAAGTTCACTTTTAGCAGGCTGAACTTCACTAAACAGGGACTGCACTTCTCGAGGGCAATGCACACAAGGCTTACAGAATATGAAAGGATTAAAATACTGCTGTGCTAAGAGATGAAAATTATGAATGAAGGAGATGAAGGAGAGTAGAATGATCACAACAGGACTAAAAGTCTGTATTCACAGATAACTTACCATGGAATTTGTATAAACCTCCCAGGTGATCCAATAGCGTTTCTAGTGATTTGGACACTGGAAGCAATTCCAGAAATCTATGGATTACAATGTCAAACACTGGCAGAAAGCGCAGGCATACATTTCCAAAATAAATTGGTAGGTACTGGGGCTGGATCTGAACTGGGGGATTGACTTGCTCTGCCAAACCTTCAAAATACAGCTTTTCAGGATATTTCTGGAAGAAATCCAACAAAATCAAAAGCTCTTTCCTTAGAAGCAATGTGTTAAATATTCAGCAGCTACCTTGCTTTAAAAAGACACTTCATAAACCTCCTTATCACACATGAATGCAGTGAGATGATTTTACCAAAAAGCTTACCAGAGCAAATTCAACTCTGAGTGAAATTATTTAGTTATTATAACTAGTAGATAACAACATCTTCAGAAAAAAACAAAGCAAAACAAAACAAAGTTTCACTCTCACTCAAAGTGTGCATAGGAGAGCATTAAGCATCCCAAGGCAAAGCTGAAAGCAGCCAGTGCTTATGTGTCCTGTGTCACGTATTTTAAGAGAAAACCTAGGGGAAATCAGCACTACTGAAAGTTTCAACATCATGTACTGAATCAGACACTAGAAATAATATGTAATAGCTCCCTGGGAAAGAATTGGAGTGTACTCAAATACCAGATGAGCACAGCTGAAGACTGATCTTATAGTGTTTTACCTGTCACTGAAATTTCTAGATGCCAGATTGGGTCTAGCAACTGTGCAGCCATGTCAGAGCACTTCCCAAGCTAATATAATTTGCTCCCCTGCCACCCTTACACTTTCAGGCACTGATAAGACACTGTGCAGCTAATGCAGAGGGCCAATATAGACCAAACAGCTTCTGGATTAGAATTAGATTGTATGTGCTCAGCTACATGAGAGTTTGTTTGTATCTATTTCATGTCTGTGTTGATCTACCTTTTGACAGAACACTCTATTGGCACATCCTTTTCCAGCCAGCAGAAGCCACTATGTTTACAGCAGCATTAAAATTTCAGCAATCCCCTTCCCTAACATATGAGGATATTATGTTCTTGCCACACAGGAGATGGAAGAAACTTTAATAATTAGGAGAAAACGCAGGTTTAACTAGTGTTATAGTCATAAAACACCAGAAGGAGATTGTTTCTCCCTGATGCACAAAATCTAAGTTCTAAATGAATTTCAGTAAAATGAAGATTTTAAAATTATTGCATTTAGATGAGCAAGAATGAATCTCCAACCAATTCTTCAGCTGCTTATATCTTTGACCATCACTGCATTATAACTAATGTTATTACATAAACATAGTGATTTATTTTTTTAATACTAGCCCAAATAAATTACTACTTGCTAAGTAACTACAAAAATTGTCAGAGCTGTCTTACCATTTACCAGACAAAAGACTCTTTGCCTTGATCTCAACTCCACAGAAAGTATTACAATAAAAGAATTTTATTAGCTTTGATACCTTGTGATAACTCATATGCTTAGTATGCCAGTCATTCTGCAGCCAGTGCTCCGGAGAATTCTCCTTCACAAAATCACTCACTCTGTTTCTGAAATCGTTAGGCTTCAGTAAGAGTAACTGAATTATGAAGTAACAGACTTGAGCTTCATTTCCTTCATGACTACGCATAGCCTTAAACAAAATGGATCAGAAACATGAGGTTACAGCTGATGCTGCTGTCTTCTTTAGAACCCCTAAACACTGGCTAGCAAAGCTGGCTGCACATTAGGTATATCTGCACACAAATTCACACTGAACGATGGTGTCTCAACTGTACTTTTCAAGTGAAGACATAGAACAGAGGCAGGCTCCATGACCTCCTGTGAAAAGCACTCATCACATTTTTTATTCCATAGGCAGAAAGTCTTACAAACTCCCCAGTGACAGCATGTTCTCCAAGAATTCTAGCTCTCTTTTGACTGTCAGTTCTCTTACTGAAAATAACAAACTATGATAATGAAGTTAAGATTGCTTCAAACTTCTGGCCTCTCTGACATGTTTGGACTTCAGTTTGAAAACCAAACTAAAATTCAAACCAGCAGCTTTACATTATGTTGAGCTTTTAAGATCTACGTAAAGGATCATTACTGAAGGAAAATTTAATTCTCCATATGTAAGTTCTGATTTATTTTGTAGGAGACCTTGGAAAGACAGAGAATGCCATTTTTCTCCTACTGTTCTGATGAAACTGTCTGAATTTTAAGCAAAGATAGCACACAGGATTTTCCATGTACTTCTGAATCATGACATGCCATACCCCTTCTATCTTTTCAGGCTGCAGAAACAATTGCATAGCTCTGAGGTCTGAGAGCCAAAGCACTAACAACAACATTTAATAACACCAATTCAATGGTTGCCATTAAATAACCAAGAAAAGCTTCCCCTGAAGATTCAAAGAATTGTAAGACTTTGTAAGTTTTATGTTGCTTAAGTAATCCATTATTTTACTTGATTATTGAGCTAGCAAATAGTCCCTATTTAAAACCAATGCATTTTTTAAAAGATTGGTCCTACAAAACTGACTCAGAAAGCAGACTCTGCACAAAGAACTGGCATGGTATCTTCTAAGGCAATACTTACCAAACACAGTATCAACCTATCCAGTGTTACAATGTTGTATTTCCACACCATGTCATTGAGAATTTCAATACATTTATTGAGCTGCTGGCCTCCTGCAGAGGTAGAGAATTCATACACCAAGAAATCTGCAAATGTCCTGACATGTGCCACCAGAGCTCTGGCCCCAATTCTTTCTAACACTCTGGCAGGGAAGAAGAAAAAAAAAACCAAACCACACAAAAATAAACAAACAAAAAGAAAAAAACCCAACCCAAAACTCTGTTACAAGAATGCTCACACAGATTAAAAAAGCAACAAGCAATTGTTACTGTTCTTAATACATTTTTAACCGGTCCATTTTATGAGTTATGGGAGTTTAACAGAATTGTCTTAAAAAGACAAAAAACCTCCCTTTACTGAATGAACTGAAAAATAACCCAAACCAAAGCAAAAAAACCCATAGAGCAATGGAATTCCAAAGCCTAAAACATTGCCATTACAGGTAAACTGCTTAATTCAAACTCCTCACAACCTTGTCTCTTACCAGGAAGAATATGCATTACACACCACTGCATGGTGTAAGCAATCTTAAATACTGCACAACTATTATGATATGCTTGCTAATACCTAGCTCCACTCCTTTTTTCCATGCTCTCATTTAATAAAAAAAGTACAAATCAAGCTGTTAATGCACAAGGCCTACGTCCTCAGAACTGAGAATGTTGCTGTAATAACTTTGAAATAGCATATCTTTTAAGCTCACCTATAGCCAATTTGATTAATGTGATCAGTGTCTAACAACATCTTCCACAGGAGACAAAGGAAAAGGGGGGATGAACCTTGTGCAGAAAAGTGCGCAATTATATCATTCTCATTGGTCATAGACTTCCACTTTCGGTATTCTTCTTCCACATTCTTCTTCAAGTTAAAACGGCTTTCCTGAGGTACGTTATTCTGCTTGAAGAACACCTGAAATGAAGCAGGTTTTGCTGTGACTCAGAGCCTAGAAAAAAACATCTGAACAAGCAAACTTTTGCCTGACTTAACACCTTATGGGTTCCTACTTCCTTGTGCAACACAAACCTACTAAGTAGGGTTGTGGCTTCACTGTGAGACCACAGCGACTGTTTTGTCACTAACAAAGCTATATGACAAATTGCCACAAAAAAAAAAGGCTTCTCCCAATTTTGGGGTTTTTTTTGGGGGGGTTGTTTTGTGGGGTTTTTTTCTTAATTTTTAAAAGATCTGATCTACCTTCTACCAGAAGTATCAGTTGGCCAAACCTGGCCTTCGAATACTCCAGGAGAAACTAATGCAGTTCTGAAGAAATAGCAATGTTACAATCATGCTGCATTCTTTATGGACTTGAGATTAATGTGGTCTCACAACTGGCAAAAGGCAAAAGAGATAACTTAGTCTCTTAACAAGATCCATTTCCAATTATAAAATCACAAGTTTGAAAATATTACCTGCAGAGGAGCTGGAAAACAGCTTAGTGTATGCGACGCCCAGTTATGTGGAGTGAAACTCATGATAGTCTGCAATATATCCTTGCACCAAGTTCCCTGAATGGAATCAGAGCCTGTGAAAAAGTCTAGAAAATGGATTGATGATATTAGATTTTCACATTAAAAAATGTTTCTTATTGCCATTCCTTTTGTAGTCACATGCATCAAGGCTTTGCTAATCCAACAGGGTTTCTTTTTTGGCCAATTTCTCCTATCACCTTTCTTTGAATATTATTTACTCTATAGAGCAAGCTGGGTATTATCTTTTAATGCTGTTAACAATAGCAAAATTATAATTAGGTTTTGAGCGAGAAAAAAAGCCATCATGATCTTAAGATTGTATATTTAATTTTCTGTAATGACAATAAGACAAGCTTTTGATGATTAAATCATTAGACTTTAAAAAAAATCCTGAAGATAATGATGATGAAATTACCAGATGCCATTTTATATTGCTTTAAAAAGGCTGCTCAGCAGCCTTTCCCAATTAAGCTGTAGAAATAAAATACAAGCCTCATCCCCCCCCAGCCCCAGTGTTGATTTAACATTAAAGGTTGAGCAAAGGTTAAAAAATAAAAACATAACAGAGATGCCCTTTCCCTTTCAAATCACCTCCACCAGTTTTTGTGAAATCTGTTGTTCTAACTCTCCAGTGAGTGTCCAGACTAGAAACATAAAAAAGGAGATAGAGAAGACATCCTCCTCAAAGCTAACAATAACGTGACCCATGTCACTGCACATTGTTAAAACATTAACACACGCAATAAAGGCTTCCCCCTCTCCCTTCCCCAAGAAAGCAAACCCAAAACACATGCTACTTTTTCTTAGAAGTAAGCTGTAGAAGGGGTGGCTTCCACATGAGCAACATACTTGCTGTGCACAGTCCATTTTTTTTTAAATGGCATGTATCAGTAATCAATCCAAATGTTTAAATTTGAAATAATGAAACTGAAAATAACACAGTAAAATAAAATAGTCACACTGTGTCTCCATATAAACTTTACAGAATATCTGATTTCACTACGGCTTTAGTAATAGCTTTTTACCTAAAAACAAGTAGTTGGAAATCATACTTTTTTCAAAACCAGAAGTGTATGTGATATGTCTTATGACTGGGTCACCTCTAGGATATTCTATTAAATAGTATTTTAGAGAAATGGCTTGACTACAGCTTTCACTTAGATGTTATCTCACAATATTGCTATTACCTGTCACATGTGTTGCCCTTGCTAGAGTTAAGATCAAAGCCCTGTTGAGTTCTTCTGATTCTGCTGAAAGAACTGTTTTGGGATCACTGAGGAATCGTGTAAACTGTGGCTGGACTTCCGAGCTGCCCAAAGCTGTGATTAGCCTTAGAGCAGTACTCTCAACACTGAAAAAGGGAAACAGTCCAGTTAGCAAATAATGCTTATACTGCTGCTTCTAAGATTCCAAAACCACTTATTTTTCCTCCATTTTCTTCTTCAAATAATACAAAACATTTGTTTTGAAACTGATGTTCTTAACCTTTTGGAAAAGTTTCTTTTTCCACTGTTTAATAAACTTGTTATCAACTATCTAAGTACTTTATCTTCAAATAAAGCTCAAAAGTTGATTTAGTGAAAATTCCAGGCGCAGAGCCCCTGAAAAAGAGCCTCAAGTTTCTCCACTTTAGAGCCCCCACTTTTGTTATCTTTTGAACATCTTCATCTAAACAAGCACACATAGATAAATAAATATATGCAAAACCAGAATAAAAAGGCATGAATAATGCATAGAAAGTTTCAAAGCTAACTATCACCTTGAAGGAAACGGCACTAAATTGTCTTTATTAAAGAAATGAGGAAGGGCTGCTTTTGATTAAAAGCACTTCATTTTGCAGTGCTCTAGTTGGAAGTGCTTTTCACATCAGGTAGTTTGAAGTGACTTAAAAGACTTTTATAACATTGTGTCTTTGAAATGCCCAAGCCATAGGTTAGTTTACACCAACCTAGTTGCATGCAGTGCTTATCAAAAGTGACTGATTAACATCCATATTTCACAGACTAAGACAATAAAACAAGACTGAGGTGAATAAAACCAGCAAGACCTCGCATTTAAGGAGAAACTGGTCTTCACTTGTTCTCTTTATTCTTGATAAAGGATAAGCAACTGAGCAATTTGAATTTGGCCTAAGAAATTACTGTGTAATTAGACTTCCGTGATACAAACTGGTAATAATGAGGTTGCTCTGTCTCCCTCGCATACCTCCACATGAAGTACTTTAATAATAGCTTTTACACTCTTTTTACACTCTAAGAGTGAATGGACACTCTTTTCCCCAACTTTTCTACAACAAACCTCAGTTTCTACATACAAGTTGAATCTCATACCCTTCAACTTTTTTAACAGTAAGTTAAACTCAAAGTTTTTCCC